>NW_027227261.1:0-58406 GCF_037783145.1 Equus przewalskii | reverse complement strand
AGAGCTGAAAGGCACAACGTGCAGGCTTCTTTCCAAAGGGCGAGTTGGGCGCCACAGCATCTTGCTTCCAGCTCTTTGGGAAGCTAAGAAACAACTCGCTCTGCACAGTGCTCTTACAGCCTAGTGGGAACATCTATTCCAAAGGCCTGTGAAACGCAGTTTCTTTGCAGGCCTGATCTGGCTGAAGTAGGACTTCTGCTCTGGGTGTGCTACTTTGCCCTAGAGCTGAAAGGCACAACGTGCAGGCTTCTTTCCAAAGGGCGAGTTGGGCCCCACAGCATCTTGCTTCCAGCTCTTTGGGAAGCTAAGAAACAACTCGCTCTGCACAGTTCTCTTACAGCCTACCGGGAACATCTCTTCCAAAGGCCTGTGAAACGCAGTTTCTTTGCAGGCCTGATCTGGCTGAAGTAGGACTTCTGCTCTGGGTGTGCTACTTTGCCCTAGAGCTGAAAGGCACAACGTGCAGGCTTCTTTCCAAAGGGCGAGTTGGGCCCCACAGCATCTTGCTTCCAGCTCTTTGGGAAGCTAAGAAACAACTCGCTCTGCACAGTGCTCTTACAGCCTACCGGGAACATCTCTTCCAAAGGCCTGTGAAACGCAGTTTCTTTGCAGGCCTGATCTGGCTGAAGTAGGACTTCTGCTCTGGGTGTGCTACTTTGCCCTAGAGCTGAAAGGCACAACGTGCAGGCTTCTTTCCAAAGGGCGAGTTGGGCCCCACAGCATCTTGCTTCCAGCTCTTTGGGAAGCTAAGAAACAACTCGCTCTGCACAGTGCTCTTACAGCCTACCGGGAACATCCTTTCCAAAGGCCTCTGAAACGCAGTTTCTTTGCAGGCCTGGTCTGGCTGAAGTAGGACTTCTGCTCTGGGTGTGCTACTTTTCCCTAGAGCTGAAAGGCACAACGTGCAGGCTTCTTTCCAAAGGGCGAGTTGGGCCCCACAGCATCTTGCTTCCAGCTCTTTGGGAAGCTAAGAAACAACTCGCTCTGCACAGTGCTCTTACAGCCTAGTGGGAACATCTCTTCCAAAGGCCTGTGAAACGCACTTTCTTTGCAGGCCTGATCTGGCTGAAGTAGGGCTTCTGCTCTGGGTGTGCTACATTGCCCTAGAGCTGAAAGGCACAACGTGCAGGCTTCTTTCCAAAGGGTGAGTTGGGCCCCACAGCATCTTGCTTCCAGCTCTTTGGGAAGCTAAGAAACAAGTCGCTCTGCACAGTGCTCTTACAGCCTACCGGGAACATCTCTTACAAAGGCCTGTGAAACGCAGTTTCTTTGCAGGCCTGATCTGGCTGAAGTAGGACTTCTGCTCTGGGTGTGCTACTTTGCCCTAGAGCTGAAAGGCACAACGTGCAGGCTTCTTTCCAAAGGGCGAGTTGGGCCCCACAGCATCTTGCTTCCAGCTCTTTGGGAAGCTAAGAAACAACTCGCTCTGCACAGTGCTCTTACAGCCTAGTGGGAACATCTCTTCCAAAGGCCTGTGAAACGCAGTTTGTTTGCAGGCCTGATCTGGCTGAAGTTGGACTTCTGCTCTGGGTGTGCTACTTTGCCCTAGAGCTGAAAGGCACAACGTGCAGGCTTCTTTGCAAATGGCGAGTTGGGCCCCACAGCATCTTGCTTCCAGCTCTTTAGGAAGCTAAGAAACAACTCGCTCTGCACAGTGCTCTTACAGCCTACCGGGAACATCTCTTACAAAGGCCTGTGAAACGCAGTTTCTTTGCAGGCCTGATCTGGCTGAAGTAGGACTTCTGCTCTGGGTGTGCTACATTGCCCTAGAGCTGAAAGGCACAACGTGCAGGCTTCTTTCCAAAGGGCGAGTTGGGCCCCACAGCATCTTGCTTCCAGCTCTTTGGGAAGCTAAGAAACAACTCGCTCTGCACAGTGCTCTTACAGCCTACCGGGAACATCTCTTCCAAAGGCCTGTGAAACGCAGTTTCTTTGCAGGCCTGATCTGGATGAAGTAGGACTTCTGCTCTGGGTGTGCTACTTTGCCCTAGAGCTGAAAGGCACAACGTGCAGGCTTCTTTCCAAAGGGTGAGTTGGGCCCCACAGCATCTTGCTTCCAGCTCTTTGGGAAGCTAAGTAACAACTCGCTCTGCACAGTGCTCTTACAGCCTAGTGGGAACATCTATTCCAAAGGCCTGTGAAACGCAGTTTCTTTGCAGGCCTGATCTGGCTGAAGTAGGACTTCTGCTCTGGGTGTGCTACATTACCCTAGAGCTGAAAGGCACAACGTGCCGGCTTCTTTCCAAGGGGCGAGTTGGGCCCCACAGCATCTTGCTTCCAGCTCTTTGGGAACCTAAGAAACAACTCGCTCTGCACAGTGCTCTTACAGCCTACCGGGAACATCTCTTCCAAAGGCCTGTGAAACGCAGTTTCTTTGCAGGCCTGATCTGGCTGAAGTAGGACTTCTGCTCTGGGTGTGCTACTTTGCCCTAGAGCTGAAAGGCACAACGTGCAGTCTTCTTTCCAAATGGCGAGTTGGGCCCCACAGCATCTTGCTTCCAGCTCTTTGGGAAGCTAAGAAACAACTCGCTCTGCACAGTGCTCTTACAGCCTAAGGGGAACATCTCTTCCAAAGGCCTGTGAAACGCAGTTTCTTTGCAGGCCTGATCTGGCTGAAGTAGGACTTCTGCTCTGGGTGTGCTACTTTGCCCTAGAGCTGAAAGGCACAACGTGCAGGCTTCTTTCCAAAGGGCGAGTTCGGCCCCACAGCATCTTGCTTCCAGCTCTTGGGGAAGCTAAGAAACAACTCGCTCTGCACAGTGCTCTTACAGCCTACCGGGAACATCCTTTCCAAAGGCCTGTGAAACGCAGTTTCTTTGCAGGCCTGGTCTGGCTGAAGTAGGACTTCTGCTCTGGGTGTGCTACTTTGCCCTAGAGCTGAAAGGCACAACGTGCAGGCTTCTTTCCAAAGGGCGATTTGGGCCCCACAGCATCTTGCTTCCAGCTCTTTGGGAAGCTAAGAAACAACTCGCTCTGCACAGTGCTCTTACAGCCTAGTGGGAACATCTCTTCCAAAGGCCTGTGAAACGCAGTTTGTTTGCAGGCCTGATCTGGCTGAAGTAGGACTTCTGCTCTGGGTGTGCTACTTTGCCCTAGAGCTGAAAGGCACAACGTGCAGGCTTCTTTGCAAATGGCGAGTTGGGCCCCACAGCATCTTGCTTCCAGCTCTTTGGGAAGCTAAGAAACCACTCGCTCTGCACAGTGCTCTTACAGCATACCAGGAACATCGCTTCCAAAGGCCTGTAAAACGCAGCTTCTTTGCAGGCCTGATCTGGCTGAAGTAGGACTTCTGCTCTTGGTATGCTACTTTGACCTAGAGCTGAAAGGCACAACGTGCAGGCTTCCTTCCAAAGGGCGAGTTGGGCCCCACAGCATCTTGCTTCCAGCTCTTTGGGAAGCTGAGAAACCACTCGCTCTGCACAGTGCTCTTACAGCCTAGTGGGAACATCTATTCCAAAGGCCTGTGAAACGCAGTTTCTTTGCAGGCCTGATCTGGCTGAAGTAGGACTTCTGCTCTGGGTGTGCTACTTTGCCCTAGAGCTGAAAGGCACAACGTGCAGGCTTCTTTCCAAAGGGCGAGTTGGGCCCCACAGCATCTTGCTTCCAGCTCTTTGGGAAGCTAAGAAACAAGTCGCTCTGCACAGTGCTCTTACAGCCTACCGGGAACATCTCTTCCAAAGGCCTGTGAAACGCAGTTTCTTTGCAGGCCTGATCTGGCTGAAGTAGGACTTCTGCTCTGGGTGTGCTACATTGCCCTAGAGCTGAAAGGCACAACGTGCAGGCTTCTTTCCAAGGGGCGAGTTGGGCCCCACAGCATCTTGCTTCCAGCTCTTTGGGAAGCTAAGAAACCACTCGCTCTGCACAGTGCTCTTACAGCCTACCGGGAACATCTCTTCCAAAGGCCTGTAAAACGCAGTTTCTTTGCAGGCCTGATCTGGCTGAAGTAGGACTTCTGCTCTGGGTGTGCTACTTTGCCCTAGAGCTGAAAGGCACAACGTGCAGGCTTCTTTCCAAAGGGCGAGTTGGGTCCCAAAGCATCTTGCTTCCAGCTCTTTGGGAAGCTAAGAAACAACTCGCTCTGCACAGTGCTCTTACAGCCTACCGGGAACATCTCTTCCAAAGGCCTGTGAAACGCAGTTTGTTTGCAGGCCTGATCTGGCTGAAGTAGGACTTCTGCTCTGGGTGTGCTACTTTGCCCTAGAGCTGAAAGGCACAACGTGCAGGCTTCTTTCCAAAGGGCGAGTTGGGCCCCACAGCATCTTGCTTCCAGCTCTTTGGGAAGCTAAGAAACAACTCGCTCTGCACAGTGCTCTTACAGCCTACCGGGAACATCTCTTCCAAAGGCCTGTGAAACGCAGTTTCTTTGCAGGCCTGATCTGGCTGAAGTAGGACTTCTGCTCTGGGTGTGCTACTTTGCCCTAGAGCTGAAAGGCACAACGTGCAAGCTTCTTTCCAAAGGGCGAGTTTGGCCCCACAGCATCTTGCTTCCAGCTCTTGGGGAAGCTAAGAAACAACTCGCTCTGCACAGTGCTCTTACAGCCTAAGGGGAACATCTCTTCCAAAGGCCTGTGAAACGCAGTTTCTTTGCAGGCCTGATCTGGCTGAAGTAGGACTTCTGCTCTGGGTGTGCTACTTTGCCCTAGAGCTGAAAGGCACAACGTGCAGGCTTCTTTCCAAAGGGCGAGTTGGGCCCCACATCATCTTGCTTCCAGCTCTTTGGGAAGCTAAGAAACAACTCGCTCTGCATAGTGCTCTTACAGCCTACCGGGAACATCTCTTCCAAAGGCCTGTGAAACGCAGTTTCCTTGCAGGCCTGTTCTGGCTGAAGTAGGACTTCTGCTCTGGGTGTGCTACTTTGCCCTAGAGCTGAAAGGCACAACGTGCAGGCTTCTTTCCAAAGGGCGAGTTGGGCCCCACAGCATCTTGCTTCCAGCTCTTTGGGAAGCTGAGAAACAACTCGCTCTGCACAGTGCTCTTACAGCCTACCGGGAACATCTCTTCCAAAGGCCTGTGAAACGCAGTTTCTTTGCAGGCCTGATCTGGCTGAAGTAGGACTTCTGCTCTGGGTGTGCTACTTTGCCCTAGAGCTGAAAGGCACAACGTGCAGGCTTCTTTCCAAAGGGCGAGTTGGGCCCCACAGCATCTTGCTTCCAGCCTTTTGGGAAGCTAAGAAACAACTCGCTCTACTCAGTGCTCTTATAGCCTGCCGGGAACATCTCTTCCAGAGGCCCGTGAAACGCAGTTTCTTTGCAGGCCTGATCTGGCTGAAGTAGGACTTCTGCTCTGCGTGAGTTACATTGCCCTAGAGCTGAAAGGCACAACGTGCAGGCTTCTTTCCAAAGGGCGAGTTGGGCGCCACAGCATCTTGCTTCCAGCTCTTTGGGAAGCTAAGAAACAACTCGCTCTGCACAGTGCTCTTACAGCCTAGTGGGAACATCTATTCCAAAGGCCTGTGAAACGCAGTTTCTTTGCAGGCCTGATCTGGCTGAAGTAGGACTTCTGCTCTGGGTGTGCTACTTTGCCCTAGAGCTGAAAGGCACAACGTGCAGGCTTCTTTCCAAAGGGCGAGTTGGGCCCCACAGCATCTTGCTTCCAGCTCTTTGGGAAGCTAAGAAACAACTCGCTCTGCACAGTTCTCTTACAGCCTACCGGGAACATCTCTTCCAAAGGCCTGTGAAACGCAGTTTCTTTGCAGGCCTGATCTGGCTGAAGTAGGACTTCTGCTCTGGGTGTGCTACTTTGCCCTAGAGCTGAAAGGCACAACGTGCAGGCTTCTTTCCAAAGGGCGAGTTGGGCCCCACAGCATCTTGCTTCCAGCTCTTTGGGAAGCTAAGAAACAACTCGCTCTGCACAGTGCTCTTACAGCCTACCGGGAACATCCTTTCCAAAGGCCTCTGAAACGCAGTTTCTTTGCAGGCCTGGTCTGGCTGAAGTAGGACTTCTGCTCTGGGTGTGCTACTTTGCCCTAGAGCTGAAAGGCACAACGTGCAGGCTTCTTTCCAAAGGGCGAGTTGGGCCCCACAGCATCTTGCTTCCAGCTCTTTGGGAAGCTAAGAAACCACTCGCTCTGCACAGTGCTCTTACAGCCTACCGGGAACATCTCTTCCAAAGGCCTGTGAAACGCAGTTTCTTTGCAGGCCTGATCTGGCTGAAGTAGGACTTCTGCTCTGGGTGTGCTCCTTTGCCCTAGAGCTGAAAGGCACAACGTGCAGGCTTCTTTCCAAAGGGCGAGTTGGGCCCCACAGCATCTTGCTTCCAGCTCTTTGGGAAGCTAAGAAACAAGTCGCTCGGCACAGTGCTCTTACAGCCTACCGGGAACATCTCTTCCAAAGGCCTGTGAAACGCAGTTTCTTTGCAGGCCTGATCTGGCTGAAGTAGGGCTTCTGCTCTGGGTGTGCTACTTTGCCCTAGAGCTGAAAGGCACAACGTGCAGGCTTCTTTCCAAGGGGCGAGTTGGGCCCCACAGCATCTTGCTTCCAGCTCTTTGGGAACCTAAGAAACAACTCGCTCTGCACAGTGCTCTTACAGCCTACCTGGAACATCTCTTCCAAAGGCCTGTGAAACCCAGTTTCTTTGCAGGCCTGATCTGGCTGAAGTAGGACTTCTGCTCTGGGTGTGCTACTTTGCCCTAGAGCTGAAAGGCACAACGTGCAGGCTTCTTTCCAAAGGGCGAGTTGGGCCCCACAGCATCTTGCTTCCAGCTCTTTGGGAAGCTAAGAAACAACTCGCTCTGCCCAGTGCTCTTACAGCCTACCGGGAACATCTCTTCCAAAGGCCTGTGAAACGCAGATTCTTTGCAGTCCTGATCTGGCTGAAGTAGGACTTCTGCTCTGGGTGTGCTACTTTGCCCTAGAGCTGAAAGGCACAACGTGCAGGCTTCTTTCCAAAGGGCGAGTTGGTCCCCACAGCATCTTGCTTCCAGCTCTTTGGGAAGCTAAGTAACAACTCGCTCTAAACAGTGCTCTTACAGCCTAGTGGGAACATCTATTCCAAAGGCCTGTGAAACGCAGTTTCTTTGCAGGCCTGATCTGGCTGAAGTAGGACTTCTGCTCTGGGTGTGCTACATTGCCCTAGAGCTGAAAGGCACAACGTGCAGCCTTCTTTCCAAGGGGCGAGTTGGGCCCCACAGCATCTTGCTTCCAGCTCTTTGGGAAGCTAAGAAACAACTCGCTCTGCACAGTGCTCTTACAGCCTACCGGGAACATCTCTTCCAAAGGCCTGTGAAACGCAGTTTCTTTGCAGGCCTGATCTGGCTGAAGTAGGACTTCTGCTCTGGGTGTGCTACTTTGCCCTAGAGCTGAAAGGAACAACGTGCAGGCTTCTTTCCAAATGGCGAGTTGGGCCCCACAGCATCTTGCTTCCAGCTCTTTGGGAAGCTAAGAAACAACTCGCTCTGCACAGTGCTCTTACAGCCTAGTTGGAACATCTCTTCCAAAGGCCTGTGAAACGCAGTTTCTTTGCAGGCCTGATCTGGCTGAAGTCGGACTTCTGCTCTGGGTGTGCTACTTTGCCCTACAGCTGAAAGGCACAACGTGCAGGCTTCTTTCCAAAGGGCGAGTTGGACCCCACAGCATCTTGCTTCCAGCTCTTTGGGAAGCTAAAAAACAACTGGCTCTGCACAGTGCTCTTACAGCCTAGTGGGAACATCTCTTCCAAAGGCCTGTGAAACGCAGTTTCTTTGCAGGCCTGATCTGGCTGAAGTAGGACTTCTGCTCTGGGTGAGCTACTTTGCCCTAGAGCTGAAAGGCACAACGTGCAGGCTTCTTTCCAAAGGGCGAGTTGGGACCCACAGCATCTTGCTTCCAGCTCTTTGGGAAGCTAAGAAACAACTCGCTCTGCACAGTGCTCTTACAGCCTAAGGGGAACATCTCTTCCAAAGGCCTGTGAAACGCAGTTTCTTTGCAGGCCTGATCTGGCTGAAGTAGGACTTCTGCTCTGGGTGTGCTACTTTGCCCTAGAGCTGAAAGGCACAACGTGCAGGCTTCTTTCCAAAGGGCGAGTTGGGCCCCACAGCATCTTGCTTCCAGCTCTTTGGGAAGCTAAGAAACAAGTCGCTCTGCACAGTGCTCTTACAGCCTACCGGGAACATCTCTTCCAAAGGCCTGTGCAACGCAGTTTCTTTGCAGGCCTGATCTGGCTGAAGTAGGACTTCTGCTCTGGGTGTGCTACTTTGCCCTAGAGCTGAAAGGCACAACGTGCAGGCTTCTTTCCAAAGGGCGAGTTGGGCCCCACAGCATCTTGCTTCCAGCTCTTTGGGAAGCTAAGAAACAACTCGCTCTGCACAGTGCTCTTACAGCCTAGTGGGAACATCTCTTCCAAAGGCCTGTGAAACGCAGTTTCTTTGCAGGCCTGATCTGGCTGAAGTAGGACTTCTGCTCTGGGTGTGCTACTTTGCCCTAGAGCTGAAAGGCACAACGTGCAGGCTTCTTTCCAAAGGGCGAGTTGGGCCCCACAGCATCTTGCTTCCAGCTCTTTGGGAAGCTAAGAAACAACTCGCTCTGCACAGTGCTCTTACAGCCTAGTGGGAACATATCTTCCAAAGGCCTGTGAAACGCAGTTTCTTTGCAGGCCTGATCTGGCTGAAGTAGGACTTCTGCTCTGGGTGTGCTACATTGCCCTAGAGCTGAAAGGCACAACGTGCAGGCTTCTTTCCAAAGGGCGAGTTGGGCCCCACAGCATCTTGCTTCCAGCTCTTTGGGAAGCTAAGAAACAACTCGCTCTGCACAGTGCTCTTACAGCCTACCGGGAACATCTCTTCCAAAGGCCTGTGAAACGCAGTTTCTTTGCAGGCCTGATCTGGCTGAAGTAGGACTTCTGCTCTGGGTGTGCTACTTTGCCCTAGAGCTGAAAGGCACAACGTGCAGGCTTCTTTCCACAGGGCGAGTTCGGCCCCACAGCATCTTGCTTCCAGCTCTTTGGGAAGCTAAGAAACCACTTGCTCTGCACAGTGCTCTTACAGCCTACCGGGAACATCTCTTCCAAAGGCCTGTGAAACGCAGTTTCTTTGCAGGCCTGATCTGGCTGAAGTAGGACTTCTGCTCTGGGTGTGCTACTTTGCCCTAGAGCTGAAAGGCACAACGTGCAGGCTTCTTTCCAAAGGGCGAGTTGGGCCCCACAGCATCTTGCTTCCAGCTCTTTGGGAAGCTAAGAAACAACTCGCTCTGCACAGTGCTCTTACAGCCTACCGGGAACATCTCTTCCAAAGGCCTGTGAAACGCAGTTTCTTTGCAGGCCTGATCTGGCTGAAGTAGGGCTTCTGCTCTGGGTGTGCTACTTTGCCCTAGAGCTGAAAGGCACAACGTGCAGGCTTCTTTCCAAAGGGCGAGTTGGGCCCCACAGCATCTTGCTTCCAGCTCTTTGGGAAGCTAAGAAACAACTCGCTCTGCACAGTGCTCTTACAGCCTACCGGGAACATCTCTTCCAAAGGCCTGTGAAACGCAGTTTCTTTGCAGGCCTGATCTGGCTGAAGTAGGACTTCTGCTCTGGGTGTGCTACTTTGCCCTAGAGCTGAAAGGCACAACGTGCAGGCTTCTTTCCAAAGGGCGAGTTGGGCCCCACAGCATCTTGCTTCCAGCTCTTTGGGAAGCTAAGAAACCACTCGCTCTGCACAGTGCTCTTACAGCCTACCGGGAACATCTCTTCCAAAGGCCTGTGAAACGCAGTTTCTTTGCAGGCCTGATCTGGCTGAAGTAGGACTTCTGCTCTGGGTGTGCTACTTTGCCCTAGAGCTGAAAGGCGCAACGTGCAGGCTTCTTTCCAAAGGGCGAGTTGGACCCCACAGCAGCTTGCTTCCAGCTCTTTGGGAAGCTAAGAAACAACTCGCTCTGCACAGTGCTCTTACAGCCTAGTGGGAACATCTCTTCCAAAGGCCTGTGAAACGCAGTTTGTTTGCAGGCCTGATCTGGCTGAAGTAGGACTTCTGCTCTGGGTGTGCTACTTTGCCCTAGAGCTGAAAGGCACAACGTGCAGGCTTCTTTCCAAAGGGCGAGTTGGGCCCCACAGCATCTTGCTTCCAGCTCTTTGGGAAGCTAAGAAACAACTCGCTCTGCACAGTGCTCTTACAGCCTAGTGGGAACACATCTTCCAAAGGCCTGTGAAACGCAGTTTCTTTGCAGGCCTGATCTGGCTGAAGTAGGACTTCTGCTCTGGGTGTGCTACTTTGCCCTAGAGCTGAAAGGCACAACGTGCAGGCTTCTTTCCAAAGGGCGAGTTGGGCCCCACAGCATCTTGCTTCCAGCTCTTTGGGAAGCTAAGAAACCACTCGCTCTGCACAGTGCTCTTACAGCCTACCGGGAACATCTCTTCCAAAGGCCTGTGAAACGCAGTTTCTTTGCAGGCCTGATCTGGCTGAAGTAGGACTTCTGCTCTGGGTGTGCTACTTTGCCCTAGAGCTGAAAGGCACAACGTGCAGGCTTCTTTCCAAAGGGCGAGTTGGTCCCCACAGCATCTTGCTTCCAGCTCTTTGGGAAGCTAAGAAACAACTCGCTCTGCACAGTGCTCTTACAGCCTAGTGGGAACATCTCTTCCAAAGGCCTGTGAAACGCAGTTTCTTTGCAGGCCTGATCTGGCTGAAGTAGGACTTCTGCTCTGGGTGTGCTACTTTGCCCTAGAGCTGAAAGGCACAACGTGCAGGCTTCTTTCCAAAGGGCGAGTTGGGCCCCACAGCATCTTGCTTCCAGCTCTTTGGGAAGCTAAGAAACAACTCGCTCTGCACAGTGCTCTTACAGCCTACCGGGAACATCTCTTCCAAAGGCCTGTGAAACGCAGTTTCTTTGCAGGCCTGATCTGGCTGAAGTAGGACTTCTGCTCTGGGTGTGCTACTTTGCCCTAGAGCTGAAAGGCACAACGTGCAGGCTTCTTTCCAAAGGGCGAGTTGGGCCCCACAGCATCTTGCTTCCAGCTCTTTGGGAAGCTAAGAAACAACTCGCTCTGCACAGTGCTCTTACAGCCTACCGGGAACATCTCTTCCAAAGGCCTGTGAAACGCAGTTTCTTTGCAGGCCTGATCTGGCTGAAGTAGGACTTCTGCTCTGGGTGTGCTACTTTGCCCTAGAGCTGAAAGGCACAACGTGCAGGCTTCTTTCCAAAGGGCGAGTTGGGCCCCACAGCATCTTGCTTCCAGCTCTTTGGGAAGCTAAGAAACAACTCGCTCTGCACAGTGCTCTTACAGCCTAGTTGGAACATCTCTTCCAAAGGCCTGTGAAACGCAGTTTCTTTGCAGGCCTGATCTGGCTGAAGTAGGACTTCTGCTCTGGGTGTGCTACTTTGCCCTAGAGCTGAAAGGCACAACGTGCAGGCTTCTTTCCAAAGGGCGAGTTGGGCCCCACAGCATCTTGCTTCCAGCTCTTTGGGAAGCTAAGAAACAACTCGCTCTGCACAGTGCTCTTACAGCCTAAGGGGAACATCTCTTCCAAAGGCCTGTGAAACGCAGTTTCTTTGCAGGCCTGATCTGGCTGAAGTAGGACTTCTGCTCTGGGTGTGCTACTTTGCCCTAGAGCTGAAAGGCACAACGTGCAGGCTTCTTTCCAAAGGGCGAGTTGGGCCCCACAGCATCTTGCTTCCAGCTCTTTGGGAAGCTAAGAAACAACTCGCTCTGCACAGTGCTCTTACAGCCTACCGGGAACATCTCTTCCAAAGGCCTGTGAAACGCAGTTTCTTTGCAGGCCTGATCTGGCTGAAGTAGGACTTCTGCTCTGGGTGTGCTACTTTGCCCTAGAGCTGAAAGGCACAACGTGCAGGCTTCTTTCCAAAGGGCGAGTTGGGCCCCACAGCATCTTGCTTCCAGCTCTTTGGGAAGCTAAGAAACAACTCGCTCTGCACAGTGCTCTTACAGCCTAGTGGGAACATCTCTTCCAAAGGCCTGTGAAACGCAGTTTCTTTGCAGGCCTGATCTGGCTGAAGTAGGACTTCTGCTCTGGGTGTGCTACTTTGCCCTAGAGCTGAAAGGCACAACGTGCAGGCTTCTTTCCAAAGGGCGAGTTGGGCCCCACAGCATCTTGCTTCCAGCTCTTTGGGAAGCTAAGAAACAACTCGCTCTGCACAGTGCTCTTACAGCCTAGTGGGAACACCTCTTCCAAAGGCCTGTGAAACGCAGTTTCTTTGCAGGCCTGATCTGGCTGAAGTAGGACTTCTGCTCTGGGTGTGCTACTTTGCCCTAGAGCTGAAAGGCACAACGTGCAGGCTTCTTTCCAAAGGGCGAGTTGGGCCCCACAGCATCTTGCTTCCAGCTCTTTGGGAAGCTAAGAAACAACTCGCTCTGCACAGTGCTCTTACAGCCTACCGGGAACATCTCTTCCAAAGGCCTGTGAAACGCAGTTTCTTTGCAGGCCTGATCTGGCTGAAGTAGGACTTCTGCTCTGGGTGTGCTACTTTGCCCTAGAGCTGAAAGGCACAACGTGCAGGCTTCTTTCCAAAGGGCGAGTTGGGCCCCACAGCATCTTGCTTCCAGCTCTTTGGGAAGCTAAGAAACAACTCGCTCTGCACAGTGCTCTTACAGCCTACCGGGAACATCTCTTCCAAAGGCCTGTGAAACGCAGTTTCTTTGCAGGCCTGATCTGGCTGAAGTAGGACTTCTGCTCTGGGTGTGCTACTTTGCCCTAGAGCTGAAAGGCACAACGTGCAGGCTTCTTTCCAAAGGGCGAGTTGGGCCCCACAGCATCTTGCTTCCAGCTCTTTGGGAAGCTAAGAAACAACTCGCTCTGCACAGTGCTCTTACAGCCTACCGGGAACATCTCTTCCAAAGGCCTGTGAAACGCAGTTTCTTTGCAGGCCTGATCTGGCTGAAGTAGGACTTCTGCTCTGGGTGTGCTACTTTGCCCTAGAGCTGAAAGGCACAACGTGCAGGCTTCTTTCCAAAGGGCGAGTTGGGCCCCACAGCATCTTGCTTCCAGCTCTTTGGGAAGCTAAGAAACAACTCGCTCTGCACAGTGCTCTTACAGCCTACCGGGAACATCTCTTCCAAAGGCCTGTGAAACGCAGTTTCTTTGCAGGCCTGATCTGGCTGAAGTAGGACTTCTGCTCTGGGTGTGCTACTTTGCCCTAGAGCTGAAAGGCACAACGTGCAGGCTTCTTTCCAAAGGGCGAGTTGGGCCCCACAGCATCTTGCTTCCAGCTCTTTGGGAAGCTAAGAAACAACTCGCTCTGCACAGTGCTCTTACAGCCTAGTGGGAACATCTCTTCCAAAGGCCTGTGAAACGCAGTTTCTTTGCAGGCCTGATCTGGCTGAAGTAGGACTTCTGCTCTGGGTGTGCTACTTTGCCCTAGAGCTGAAAGGCACAACGTGCAGGCTTCTTTCCAAAGGGCGAGTTGGGCCCCACAGCATCTTGCTTCCAGCTCTTTGGGAAGCTAAGAAACAACTCGCTCTGCACAGTGCTCTTACAGCCTACCGGGAACATCTCTTCCAAAGGCCTGTGAAACGCAGTTTCTTTGCAGGCCTGATCTGGCTGAAGTAGGACTTCTGCTCTGGGTGTGCTACTTTGCCCTAGAGCTGAAAGGCACAACGTGCAGGCTTCTTTCCAAAGGGCGAGTTGGGCCCCACAGCATCTTGCTTCCAGCTCTTTGGGAAGCTAAGAAACAACTCGCTCTGCACAGTGCTCTTACAGCCTACCGGGAACATCTCTTCCAAAGGCCTGTGAAACGCAGTTTCTTTGCAGGCCTGATCTGGCTGAAGTAGGACTTCTGCTCTGGGTGTGCTACTTTGCCCTAGAGCTGAAAGGCACAACGTGCAGGCTTCTTTCCAAAGGGCGAGTTGGGCCCCACAGCATCTTGCTTCCAGCTCTTTGGGAAGCTAAGAAACAACTCGCTCTGCACAGTGCTCTTACAGCCTAGTGGGAACATCTCTTCCAAAGGCCTGTGAAACGCAGTTTCTTTGCAGGCCTGATCTGGCTGAAGTAGGACTTCTGCTCTGGGTGTGCTACTTTGCCCTAGAGCTGAAAGGCACAACGTGCAGGCTTCTTTCCAAAGGGCGAGTTGGGCCCCACAGCATCTTGCTTCCAGCTCTTTGGGAAGCTAAGAAACAACTCGCTCTGCACAGTGCTCTTACAGCCTACTGGGAACATCTCTTCCAAAGGCCTGTGAAACGCAGTTTCTTTGCAGGCCTGATCTGGCTGAAGTAGGACTTCTGCTCTGGGTGTGCTACTTTGCCCTAGAGCTGAAAGGCACAACGTGCAGGCTTCTTTCCAAAGGGCGAGTTGGGCCCCACAGCATCTTGCTTCCAGCTCTTTGGGAAGCTAAGAAACAACTCGCTCTGCACAGTGCTCTTACAGCCTAGTGGGAACATCTCTTCCAAAGGCCTGTGAAACGCAGTTTCTTTGCAGGCCTGATCTGGCTGAAGTAGGACTTCTGCTCTGGGTGTGCTACTTTGCCCTAGAGCTGAAAGGCACAACGTGCAGGCTTCTTTCCAAAGGGCGAGTTGGGCCCCACAGCATCTTGCTTCCAGCTCTTTGGGAAGCTAAGAAACAACTCGCTCTGCACAGTGCTCTTACAGCCTACCGGGAACATCTCTTCCAAAGGCCTGTGAAACGCAGTTTCTTTGCAGGCCTGATCTGGCTGAAGTAGGACTTCTGCTCTGGGTGTGCTACTTTGCCCTAGAGCTGAAAGGCACAACGTGCAGGCTTCTTTCCAAAGGGCGAGTTGGGCCCCACAGCATCTTGCTTCCAGCTCTTTGGGAAGCTAAGAAACAACTCGCTCTGCACAGTGCTCTTACAGCCTAGTGGGAACATCTCTTCCAAAGGCCTGTGAAACGCAGTTTCTTTGCAGGCCTGATCTGGCTGAAGTAGGACTTCTGCTCTGGGTGTGCTACTTTGCCCTAGAGCTGAAAGGCACAACGTGCAGGCTTCTTTCCAAAGGGCGAGTTGGGCCCCACAGCATCTTGCTTCCAGCTCTTTGGGAAGCTAAGAAACAACTCGCTCTGCACAGTGCTCTTACAGCCTAGTGGGAACATCTCTTCCAAAGGCCTGTGAAACGCAGTTTCTTTGCAGGCCTGATCTGGCTGAAGTAGGACTTCTGCTCTGGGTGTGCTACTTTGCCCTAGAGCTGAAAGGCACAACGTGCAGGCTTCTTTCCAAAGGGCGAGTTGGGCCCCACAGCATCTTGCTTCCAGCTCTTTGGGAAGCTAAGAAACAACTCGCTCTGCACAGTGCTCTTACAGCCTACCGGGAACATCTCTTCCAAAGGCCTGTGAAACGCAGTTTCTTTGCAGGCCTGATCTGGCTGAAGTAGGACTTCTGCTCTGGGTGTGCTACTTTGCCCTAGAGCTGAAAGGCACAACGTGCAGGCTTCTTTCCAAAGGGCGAGTTGGGCCCCACAGCATCTTGCTTCCAGCTCTTTGGGAAGCTAAGAAACAACTCGCTCTGCACAGTGCTCTTACAGCCTACCGGGAACATCTCTTCCAAAGGCCTGTGAAACGCAGTTTCTTTGCAGGCCTGATCTGGCTGAAGTAGGACTTCTGCTCTGGGTGTGCTACTTTGCCCTAGAGCTGAAAGGCACAACGTGCAGGCTTCTTTCCAAAGGGCGAGTTGGGCCCCACAGCATCTTGCTTCCAGCTCTTTGGGAAGCTAAGAAACAACTCGCTCTGCACAGTGCTCTTACAGCCTAGTGGGAACATCTCTTCCAAAGGCCTGTGAAACGCAGTTTCTTTGCAGGCCTGATCTGGCTGAAGTAGGACTTCTGCTCTGGGTGTGCTACTTTGCCCTAGAGCTGAAAGGCACAACGTGCAGGCTTCTTTCCAAAGGGCGAGTTGGGCCCCACAGCATCTTGCTTCCAGCTCTTTGGGAAGCTAAGAAACAACTCGCTCTGCACAGTGCTCTTACAGCCTACCGGGAACATCTCTTCCAAAGGCCTGTGAAACGCAGTTTCTTTGCAGGCCTGATCTGGCTGAAGTAGGACTTCTGCTCTGGGTGTGCTACTTTGCCCTAGAGCTGAAAGGCACAACGTGCAGGCTTCTTTCCAAAGGGCGAGTTGGGCCCCACAGCATCTTGCTTCCAGCTCTTTGGGAAGCTAAGAAACAACTCGCTCTGCACAGTGCTCTTACAGCCTAGTGGGAACATCTCTTCCAAAGGCCTGTGAAACGCAGTTTCTTTGCAGGCCTGATCTGGCTGAAGTAGGACTTCTGCTCTGGGTGTGCTACTTTGCCCTAGAGCTGAAAGGCACAACGTGCAGGCTTCTTTCCAAAGGGCGAGTTGGGCCCCACAGCATCTTGCTTCCAGCTCTTTGGGAAGCTAAGAAACAACTCGCTCTGCACAGTGCTCTTACAGCCTACCGGGAACATCTCTTCCAAAGGCCTGTGAAACGCAGTTTCTTTGCAGGCCTGATCTGGCTGAAGTAGGACTTCTGCTCTGGGTGTGCTACTTTGCCCTAGAGCTGAAAGGCACAACGTGCAGGCTTCTTTCCAAAGGGCGAGTTGGGCCCCACAGCATCTTGCTTCCAGCTCTTTGGGAAGCTAAGAAACAACTCGCTCTGCACAGTGCTCTTACAGCCTAGTGGGAACATCTCTTCCAAAGGCCTGTGAAACGCAGTTTCTTTGCAGGCCTGATCTGGCTGAAGTAGGACTTCTGCTCTGGGTGTGCTACTTTGCCCTAGAGCTGAAAGGCACAACGTGCAGGCTTCTTTCCAAAGGGCGAGTTGGGCCCCACAGCATCTTGCTTCCAGCTCTTTGGGAAGCTAAGAAACAACTCGCTCTGCACAGTGCTCTTACAGCCTACCGGGAACATCTCTTCCAAAGGCCTGTGAAACGCAGTTTCTTTGCAGGCCTGATCTGGCTGAAGTAGGACTTCTGCTCTGGGTGTGCTACTTTGCCCTAGAGCTGAAAGGCACAACGTGCAGGCTTCTTTCCAAAGGGCGAGTTGGGCCCCACAGCATCTTGCTTCCAGCTCTTTGGGAAGCTAAGAAACAACTCGCTCTGCACAGTGCTCTTACAGCCTAGTGGGAACATCTCTTCCAAAGGCCTGTGAAACGCAGTTTCTTTGCAGGCCTGATCTGGCTGAAGTAGGACTTCTGCTCTGGGTGTGCTACTTTGCCCTAGAGCTGAAAGGCACAACGTGCAGGCTTCTTTCCAAAGGGCGAGTTGGGCCCCACAGCATCTTGCTTCCAGCTCTTTGGGAAGCTAAGAAACAACTCGCTCTGCACAGTGCTCTTACAGCCTAGTGGGAACATCTCTTCCAAAGGCCTGTGAAACGCAGTTTCTTTGCAGGCCTGATCTGGCTGAAGTAGGACTTCTGCTCTGGGTGTGCTACTTTGCCCTAGAGCTGAAAGGCACAACGTGCAGGCTTCTTTCCAAAGGGCGAGTTGGGCCCCACAGCATCTTGCTTCCAGCTCTTTGGGAAGCTAAGAAACAACTCGCTCTGCACAGTGCTCTTACAGCCTACCGGGAACATCTCTTCCAAAGGCCTGTGAAACGCAGTTTCTTTGCAGGCCTGATCTGGCTGAAGTAGGACTTCTGCTCTGGGTGTGCTACTTTGCCCTAGAGCTGAAAGGCACAACGTGCAGGCTTCTTTCCAAAGGGCGAGTTGGGCCCCACAGCATCTTGCTTCCAGCTCTTTGGGAAGCTAAGAAACAACTCGCTCTGCACAGTGCTCTTACAGCCTACCGGGAACATCTCTTCCAAAGGCCTGTGAAACGCAGTTTCTTTGCAGGCCTGATCTGGCTGAAGTAGGACTTCTGCTCTGGGTGTGCTACTTTGCCCTAGAGCTGAAAGGCACAACGTGCAGGCTTCTTTCCAAAGGGCGAGTTGGGCCCCACAGCATCTTGCTTCCAGCTCTTTGGGAAGCTAAGAAACAACTCGCTCTGCACAGTGCTCTTACAGCCTACTGGGAACATCTCTTCCAAAGGCCTGTGAAACGCAGTTTCTTTGCAGGCCTGATCTGGCTGAAGTAGGACTTCTGCTCTGGGTGTGCTACTTTGCCCTAGAGCTGAAAGGCACAACGTGCAGGCTTCTTTCCAAAGGGCGAGTTGGGCCCCACAGCATCTTGCTTCCAGCTCTTTGGGAAGCTAAGAAACAACTCGCTCTGCACAGTGCTCTTACAGCCTACCGGGAACATCTCTTCCAAAGGCCTGTGAAACGCAGTTTCTTTGCAGGCCTGATCTGGCTGAAGTAGGACTTCTGCTCTGGGTGTGCTACTTTGCCCTAGAGCTGAAAGGCACAACGTGCAGGCTTCTTTCCAAAGGGCGAGTTGGGCCCCACAGCATCTTGCTTCCAGCTCTTTGGGAAGCTAAGAAACAACTCGCTCTGCACAGTGCTCTTACAGCCTAGTGGGAACATCTCTTCCAAAGGCCTGTGAAACGCAGTTTCTTTGCAGGCCTGATCTGGCTGAAGTAGGACTTCTGCTCTGGGTGTGCTACTTTGCCCTAGAGCTGAAAGGCACAACGTGCAGGCTTCTTTCCAAAGGGCGAGTTGGGCCCCACAGCATCTTGCTTCCAGCTCTTTGGGAAGCTAAGAAACAACTCGCTCTGCACAGTGCTCTTACAGCCTACCGGGAACATCTCTTCCAAAGGCCTGTGAAACGCAGTTTCTTTGCAGGCCTGATCTGGCTGAAGTAGGACTTCTGCTCTGGGTGTGCTACTTTGCCCTAGAGCTGAAAGGCACAACGTGCAGGCTTCTTTCCAAAGGGCGAGTTGGGCCCCACAGCATCTTGCTTCCAGCTCTTTGGGAAGCTAAGAAACAACTCGCTCTGCACAGTGCTCTTACAGCCTAGTGGGAACATCTCTTCCAAAGGCCTGTGAAACGCAGTTTCTTTGCAGGCCTGATCTGGCTGAAGTAGGACTTCTGCTCTGGGTGTGCTACTTTGCCCTAGAGCTGAAAGGCACAACGTGCAGGCTTCTTTCCAAAGGGCGAGTTGGGCCCCACAGCATCTTGCTTCCAGCTCTTTGGGAAGCTAAGAAACAACTCGCTCTGCACAGTGCTCTTACAGCCTACCGGGAACATCTCTTCCAAAGGCCTGTGAAACGCAGTTTCTTTGCAGGCCTGATCTGGCTGAAGTAGGACTTCTGCTCTGGGTGTGCTACTTTGCCCTAGAGCTGAAAGGCACAACGTGCAGGCTTCTTTCCAAAGGGCGAGTTGGGCCCCACAGCATCTTGCTTCCAGCTCTTTGGGAAGCTAAGAAACAACTCGCTCTGCACAGTGCTCTTACAGCCTAGTGGGAACATCTCTTCCAAAGGCCTGTGAAACGCAGTTTCTTTGCAGGCCTGATCTGGCTGAAGTAGGACTTCTGCTCTGGGTGTGCTACTTTGCCCTAGAGCTGAAAGGCACAACGTGCAGGCTTCTTTCCAAAGGGCGAGTTGGGCCCCACAGCATCTTGCTTCCAGCTCTTTGGGAAGCTAAGAAACAACTCGCTCTGCACAGTGCTCTTACAGCCTAGTGGGAACATCTCTTCCAAAGGCCTGTGAAACGCAGTTTCTTTGCAGGCCTGATCTGGCTGAAGTAGGACTTCTGCTCTGGGTGTGCTACTTTGCCCTAGAGCTGAAAGGCACAACGTGCAGGCTTCTTTCCAAAGGGCGAGTTGGGCCCCACAGCATCTTGCTTCCAGCTCTTTGGGAAGCTAAGAAACAACTCGCTCTGCACAGTGCTCTTACAGCCTACCGGGAACATCTCTTCCAAAGGCCTGTGAAACGCAGTTTCTTTGCAGGCCTGATCTGGCTGAAGTAGGACTTCTGCTCTGGGTGTGCTACTTTGCCCTAGAGCTGAAAGGCACAACGTGCAGGCTTCTTTCCAAAGGGCGAGTTGGGCCCCACAGCATCTTGCTTCCAGCTCTTTGGGAAGCTAAGAAACAACTCGCTCTGCACAGTGCTCTTACAGCCTACCGGGAACATCTCTTCCAAAGGCCTGTGAAACGCAGTTTCTTTGCAGGCCTGATCTGGCTGAAGTAGGACTTCTGCTCTGGGTGTGCTACTTTGCCCTAGAGCTGAAAGGCACAACGTGCAGGCTTCTTTCCAAAGGGCGAGTTGGGCCCCACAGCATCTTGCTTCCAGCTCTTTGGGAAGCTAAGAAACAACTCGCTCTGCACAGTGCTCTTACAGCCTACCGGGAACATCTCTTCCAAAGGCCTGTGAAACGCAGTTTCTTTGCAGGCCTGATCTGGCTGAAGTAGGACTTCTGCTCTGGGTGTGCTACTTTGCCCTAGAGCTGAAAGGCACAACGTGCAGGCTTCTTTCCAAAGGGCGAGTTGGGCCCCACAGCATCTTGCTTCCAGCTCTTTGGGAAGCTAAGAAACAACTCGCTCTGCACAGTGCTCTTACAGCCTACCGGGAACATCTCTTCCAAAGGCCTGTGAAACGCAGTTTCTTTGCAGGCCTGATCTGGCTGAAGTAGGACTTCTGCTCTGGGTGTGCTACTTTGCCCTAGAGCTGAAAGGCACAACGTGCAGGCTTCTTTCCAAAGGGCGAGTTGGGCCCCACAGCATCTTGCTTCCAGCTCTTTGGGAAGCTAAGAAACAACTCGCTCTGCACAGTGCTCTTACAGCCTAGTGGGAACATCTCTTCCAAAGGCCTGTGAAACGCAGTTTCTTTGCAGGCCTGATCTGGCTGAAGTAGGACTTCTGCTCTGGGTGTGCTACTTTGCCCTAGAGCTGAAAGGCACAACGTGCAGGCTTCTTTCCAAAGGGCGAGTTGGGCCCCACAGCATCTTGCTTCCAGCTCTTTGGGAAGCTAAGAAACAACTCGCTCTGCACAGTGCTCTTACAGCCTAGTGGGAACATCTCTTCCAAAGGCCTGTGAAACGCAGTTTCTTTGCAGGCCTGATCTGGCTGAAGTAGGACTTCTGCTCTGGGTGTGCTACTTTGCCCTAGAGCTGAAAGGCACAACGTGCAGGCTTCTTTCCAAAGGGCGAGTTGGGCCCCACAGCATCTTGCTTCCAGCTCTTTGGGAAGCTAAGAAACAACTCGCTCTGCACAGTGCTCTTACAGCCTACCGGGAACATCTCTTCCAAAGGCCTGTGAAACGCAGTTTCTTTGCAGGCCTGATCTGGCTGAAGTAGGACTTCTGCTCTGGGTGTGCTACTTTGCCCTAGAGCTGAAAGGCACAACGTGCAGGCTTCTTTCCAAAGGGCGAGTTGGGCCCCACAGCATCTTGCTTCCAGCTCTTTGGGAAGCTAAGAAACAACTCGCTCTGCACAGTGCTCTTACAGCCTAGTGGGAACATCTCTTCCAAAGGCCTGTGAAACGCAGTTTCTTTGCAGGCCTGATCTGGCTGAAGTAGGACTTCTGCTCTGGGTGTGCTACTTTGCCCTAGAGCTGAAAGGCACAACGTGCAGGCTTCTTTCCAAAGGGCGAGTTGGGCCCCACAGCATCTTGCTTCCAGCTCTTTGGGAAGCTAAGAAACAACTCGCTCTGCACAGTGCTCTTACAGCCTACCGGGAACATCTCTTCCAAAGGCCTGTGAAACGCAGTTTCTTTGCAGGCCTGATCTGGCTGAAGTAGGACTTCTGCTCTGGGTGTGCTACTTTGCCCTAGAGCTGAAAGGCACAACGTGCAGGCTTCTTTCCAAAGGGCGAGTTGGGCCCCACAGCATCTTGCTTCCAGCTCTTTGGGAAGCTAAGAAACAACTCGCTCTGCACAGTGCTCTTACAGCCTACCGGGAACATCTCTTCCAAAGGCCTGTGAAACGCAGTTTCTTTGCAGGCCTGATCTGGCTGAAGTAGGACTTCTGCTCTGGGTGTGCTACTTTGCCCTAGAGCTGAAAGGCACAACGTGCAGGCTTCTTTCCAAAGGGCGAGTTGGGCCCCACAGCATCTTGCTTCCAGCTCTTTGGGAAGCTAAGAAACAACTCGCTCTGCACAGTGCTCTTACAGCCTACCGGGAACATCTCTTCCAAAGGCCTGTGAAACGCAGTTTCTTTGCAGGCCTGATCTGGCTGAAGTAGGACTTCTGCTCTGGGTGTGCTACTTTGCCCTAGAGCTGAAAGGCACAACGTGCAGGCTTCTTTCCAAAGGGCGAGTTGGGCCCCACAGCATCTTGCTTCCAGCTCTTTGGGAAGCTAAGAAACAACTCGCTCTGCACAGTGCTCTTACAGCCTACCGGGAACATCTCTTCCAAAGGCCTGTGAAACGCAGTTTCTTTGCAGGCCTGATCTGGCTGAAGTAGGACTTCTGCTCTGGGTGTGCTACTTTGCCCTAGAGCTGAAAGGCACAACGTGCAGGCTTCTTTCCAAAGGGCGAGTTGGGCCCCACAGCATCTTGCTTCCAGCTCTTTGGGAAGCTAAGAAACAACTCGCTCTGCACAGTGCTCTTACAGCCTACCGGGAACATCTCTTCCAAAGGCCTGTGAAACGCAGTTTCTTTGCAGGCCTGATCTGGCTGAAGTAGGACTTCTGCTCTGGGTGTGCTACTTTGCCCTAGAGCTGAAAGGCACAACGTGCAGGCTTCTTTCCAAAGGGCGAGTTGGGCCCCACAGCATCTTGCTTCCAGCTCTTTGGGAAGCTAAGAAACAACTCGCTCTGCACAGTGCTCTTACAGCCTAGTGGGAACATCTCTTCCAAAGGCCTGTGAAACGCAGTTTCTTTGCAGGCCTGATCTGGCTGAAGTAGGACTTCTGCTCTGGGTGTGCTACTTTGCCCTAGAGCTGAAAGGCACAACGTGCAGGCTTCTTTCCAAAGGGCGAGTTGGGCCCCACAGCATCTTGCTTCCAGCTCTTTGGGAAGCTAAGAAACAACTCGCTCTGCACAGTGCTCTTACAGCCTACCGGGAACATCTCTTCCAAAGGCCTGTGAAACGCAGTTTCTTTGCAGGCCTGATCTGGCTGAAGTAGGACTTCTGCTCTGGGTGTGCTACTTTGCCCTAGAGCTGAAAGGCACAACGTGCAGGCTTCTTTCCAAAGGGCGAGTTGGGCCCCACAGCATCTTGCTTCCAGCTCTTTGGGAAGCTAAGAAACAACTCGCTCTGCACAGTGCTCTTACAGCCTACCGGGAACATCTCTTCCAAAGGCCTGTGAAACGCAGTTTCTTTGCAGGCCTGATCTGGCTGAAGTAGGACTTCTGCTCTGGGTGTGCTACTTTGCCCTAGAGCTGAAAGGCACAACGTGCAGGCTTCTTTCCAAAGGGCGAGTTGGGCCCCACAGCATCTTGCTTCCAGCTCTTTGGGAAGCTAAGAAACAACTCGCTCTGCACAGTGCTCTTACAGCCTAGTGGGAACATCTCTTCCAAAGGCCTGTGAAACGCAGTTTCTTTGCAGGCCTGATCTGGCTGAAGTAGGACTTCTGCTCTGGGTGTGCTACTTTGCCCTAGAGCTGAAAGGCACAACGTGCAGGCTTCTTTCCAAAGGGCGAGTTGGGCCCCACAGCATCTTGCTTCCAGCTCTTTGGGAAGCTAAGAAACAACTCGCTCTGCACAGTGCTCTTACAGCCTACCGGGAACATCTCTTCCAAAGGCCTGTGAAACGCAGTTTCTTTGCAGGCCTGATCTGGCTGAAGTAGGACTTCTGCTCTGGGTGTGCTACTTTGCCCTAGAGCTGAAAGGCACAACGTGCAGGCTTCTTTCCAAAGGGCGAGTTGGGCCCCACAGCATCTTGCTTCCAGCTCTTTGGGAAGCTAAGAAACAACTCGCTCTGCACAGTGCTCTTACAGCCTAGTGGGAACATCTCTTCCAAAGGCCTGTGAAACGCAGTTTCTTTGCAGGCCTGATCTGGCTGAAGTAGGACTTCTGCTCTGGGTGTGCTACTTTGCCCTAGAGCTGAAAGGCACAACGTGCAGGCTTCTTTCCAAAGGGCGAGTTGGGCCCCACAGCATCTTGCTTCCAGCTCTTTGGGAAGCTAAGAAACAACTCGCTCTGCACAGTGCTCTTACAGCCTACCGGGAACATCTCTTCCAAAGGCCTGTGAAACGCAGTTTCTTTGCAGGCCTGATCTGGCTGAAGTAGGACTTCTGCTCTGGGTGTGCTACTTTGCCCTAGAGCTGAAAGGCACAACGTGCAGGCTTCTTTCCAAAGGGCGAGTTGGGCCCCACAGCATCTTGCTTCCAGCTCTTTGGGAAGCTAAGAAACAACTCGCTCTGCACAGTGCTCTTACAGCCTACCGGGAACATCTCTTCCAAAGGCCTGTGAAACGCAGTTTCTTTGCAGGCCTGATCTGGCTGAAGTAGGACTTCTGCTCTGGGTGTGCTACTTTGCCCTAGAGCTGAAAGGCACAACGTGCAGGCTTCTTTCCAAAGGGCGAGTTGGGCCCCACAGCATCTTGCTTCCAGCTCTTTGGGAAGCTAAGAAACAACTCGCTCTGCACAGTGCTCTTACAGCCTACTGGGAACATCTCTTCCAAAGGCCTGTGAAACGCAGTTTCTTTGCAGGCCTGATCTGGCTGAAGTAGGACTTCTGCTCTGGGTGTGCTACTTTGCCCTAGAGCTGAAAGGCACAACGTGCAGGCTTCTTTCCAAAGGGCGAGTTGGGCCCCACAGCATCTTGCTTCCAGCTCTTTGGGAAGCTAAGAAACAACTCGCTCTGCACAGTGCTCTTACAGCCTACCGGGAACATCTCTTCCAAAGGCCTGTGAAACGCAGTTTCTTTGCAGGCCTGATCTGGCTGAAGTAGGACTTCTGCTCTGGGTGTGCTACTTTGCCCTAGAGCTGAAAGGCACAACGTGCAGGCTTCTTTCCAAAGGGCGAGTTGGGCCCCACAGCATCTTGCTTCCAGCTCTTTGGGAAGCTAAGAAACAACTCGCTCTGCACAGTGCTCTTACAGCCTAGTGGGAACATCTCTTCCAAAGGCCTGTGAAACGCAGTTTCTTTGCAGGCCTGATCTGGCTGAAGTAGGACTTCTGCTCTGGGTGTGCTACTTTGCCCTAGAGCTGAAAGGCACAACGTGCAGGCTTCTTTCCAAAGGGCGAGTTGGGCCCCACAGCATCTTGCTTCCAGCTCTTTGGGAAGCTAAGAAACAACTCGCTCTGCACAGTGCTCTTACAGCCTAGTGGGAACATCTCTTCCAAAGGCCTGTGAAACGCAGTTTCTTTGCAGGCCTGATCTGGCTGAAGTAGGACTTCTGCTCTGGGTGTGCTACTTTGCCCTAGAGCTGAAAGGCACAACGTGCAGGCTTCTTTCCAAAGGGCGAGTTGGGCCCCACAGCATCTTGCTTCCAGCTCTTTGGGAAGCTAAGAAACAACTCGCTCTGCACAGTGCTCTTACAGCCTACCGGGAACATCTCTTCCAAAGGCCTGTGAAACGCAGTTTCTTTGCAGGCCTGATCTGGCTGAAGTAGGACTTCTGCTCTGGGTGTGCTACTTTGCCCTAGAGCTGAAAGGCACAACGTGCAGGCTTCTTTCCAAAGGGCGAGTTGGGCCCCACAGCATCTTGCTTCCAGCTCTTTGGGAAGCTAAGAAACAACTCGCTCTGCACAGTGCTCTTACAGCCTAGTGGGAACATCTCTTCCAAAGGCCTGTGAAACGCAGTTTCTTTGCAGGCCTGATCTGGCTGAAGTAGGACTTCTGCTCTGGGTGTGCTACTTTGCCCTAGAGCTGAAAGGCACAACGTGCAGGCTTCTTTCCAAAGGGCGAGTTGGGCCCCACAGCATCTTGCTTCCAGCTCTTTGGGAAGCTAAGAAACAACTCGCTCTGCACAGTGCTCTTACAGCCTACCGGGAACATCTCTTCCAAAGGCCTGTGAAACGCAGTTTCTTTGCAGGCCTGATCTGGCTGAAGTAGGACTTCTGCTCTGGGTGTGCTACTTTGCCCTAGAGCTGAAAGGCACAACGTGCAGGCTTCTTTCCAAAGGGCGAGTTGGGCCCCACAGCATCTTGCTTCCAGCTCTTTGGGAAGCTAAGAAACAACTCGCTCTGCACAGTGCTCTTACAGCCTACCGGGAACATCTCTTCCAAAGGCCTGTGAAACGCAGTTTCTTTGCAGGCCTGATCTGGCTGAAGTAGGACTTCTGCTCTGGGTGTGCTACTTTGCCCTAGAGCTGAAAGGCACAACGTGCAGGCTTCTTTCCAAAGGGCGAGTTGGGCCCCACAGCATCTTGCTTCCAGCTCTTTGGGAAGCTAAGAAACAACTCGCTCTGCACAGTGCTCTTACAGCCTACCGGGAACATCTCTTCCAAAGGCCTGTGAAACGCAGTTTCTTTGCAGGCCTGATCTGGCTGAAGTAGGACTTCTGCTCTGGGTGTGCTACTTTGCCCTAGAGCTGAAAGGCACAACGTGCAGGCTTCTTTCCAAAGGGCGAGTTGGGCCCCACAGCATCTTGCTTCCAGCTCTTTGGGAAGCTAAGAAACAACTCGCTCTGCACAGTGCTCTTACAGCCTAGTGGGAACATCTCTTCCAAAGGCCTGTGAAACGCAGTTTCTTTGCAGGCCTGATCTGGCTGAAGTAGGACTTCTGCTCTGGGTGTGCTACTTTGCCCTAGAGCTGAAAGGCACAACGTGCAGGCTTCTTTCCAAAGGGCGAGTTGGGCCCCACAGCATCTTGCTTCCAGCTCTTTGGGAAGCTAAGAAACAACTCGCTCTGCACAGTGCTCTTACAGCCTACTGGGAACATCTCTTCCAAAGGCCTGTGAAACGCAGTTTCTTTGCAGGCCTGATCTGGCTGAAGTAGGACTTCTGCTCTGGGTGTGCTACTTTGCCCTAGAGCTGAAAGGCACAACGTGCAGGCTTCTTTCCAAAGGGCGAGTTGGGCCCCACAGCATCTTGCTTCCAGCTCTTTGGGAAGCTAAGAAACAACTCGCTCTGCACAGTGCTCTTACAGCCTACCGGGAACATCTCTTCCAAAGGCCTGTGAAACGCAGTTTCTTTGCAGGCCTGATCTGGCTGAAGTAGGACTTCTGCTCTGGGTGTGCTACTTTGCCCTAGAGCTGAAAGGCACAACGTGCAGGCTTCTTTCCAAAGGGCGAGTTGGGCCCCACAGCATCTTGCTTCCAGCTCTTTGGGAAGCTAAGAAACAACTCGCTCTGCACAGTGCTCTTACAGCCTACCGGGAACATCTCTTCCAAAGGCCTGTGAAACGCAGTTTCTTTGCAGGCCTGATCTGGCTGAAGTAGGACTTCTGCTCTGGGTGTGCTACTTTGCCCTAGAGCTGAAAGGCACAACGTGCAGGCTTCTTTCCAAAGGGCGAGTTGGGCCCCACAGCATCTTGCTTCCAGCTCTTTGGGAAGCTAAGAAACAACTCGCTCTGCACAGTGCTCTTACAGCCTACCGGGAACATCTCTTCCAAAGGCCTGTGAAACGCAGTTTCTTTGCAGGCCTGATCTGGCTGAAGTAGGACTTCTGCTCTGGGTGTGCTACTTTGCCCTAGAGCTGAAAGGCACAACGTGCAGGCTTCTTTCCAAAGGGCGAGTTGGGCCCCACAGCATCTTGCTTCCAGCTCTTTGGGAAGCTAAGAAACAACTCGCTCTGCACAGTGCTCTTACAGCCTACTGGGAACATCTCTTCCAAAGGCCTGTGAAACGCAGTTTCTTTGCAGGCCTGATCTGGCTGAAGTAGGACTTCTGCTCTGGGTGTGCTACTTTGCCCTAGAGCTGAAAGGCACAACGTGCAGGCTTCTTTCCAAAGGGCGAGTTGGGCCCCACAGCATCTTGCTTCCAGCTCTTTGGGAAGCTAAGAAACAACTCGCTCTGCACAGTGCTCTTACAGCCTACCGGGAACATCTCTTCCAAAGGCCTGTGAAACGCAGTTTCTTTGCAGGCCTGATCTGGCTGAAGTAGGACTTCTGCTCTGGGTGTGCTACTTTGCCCTAGAGCTGAAAGGCACAACGTGCAGGCTTCTTTCCAAAGGGCGAGTTGGGCCCCACAGCATCTTGCTTCCAGCTCTTTGGGAAGCTAAGAAACAACTCGCTCTGCACAGTGCTCTTACAGCCTAGTGGGAACATCTCTTCCAAAGGCCTGTGAAACGCAGTTTCTTTGCAGGCCTGATCTGGCTGAAGTAGGACTTCTGCTCTGGGTGTGCTACTTTGCCCTAGAGCTGAAAGGCACAACGTGCAGGCTTCTTTCCAAAGGGCGAGTTGGGCCCCACAGCATCTTGCTTCCAGCTCTTTGGGAAGCTAAGAAACAACTCGCTCTGCACAGTGCTCTTACAGCCTAGTGGGAACATCTCTTCCAAAGGCCTGTGAAACGCAGTTTCTTTGCAGGCCTGATCTGGCTGAAGTAGGACTTCTGCTCTGGGTGTGCTACTTTGCCCTAGAGCTGAAAGGCACAACGTGCAGGCTTCTTTCCAAAGGGCGAGTTGGGCCCCACAGCATCTTGCTTCCAGCTCTTTGGGAAGCTAAGAAACAACTCGCTCTGCACAGTGCTCTTACAGCCTACCGGGAACATCTCTTCCAAAGGCCTGTGAAACGCAGTTTCTTTGCAGGCCTGATCTGGCTGAAGTAGGACTTCTGCTCTGGGTGTGCTACTTTGCCCTAGAGCTGAAAGGCACAACGTGCAGGCTTCTTTCCAAAGGGCGAGTTGGGCCCCACAGCATCTTGCTTCCAGCTCTTTGGGAAGCTAAGAAACAACTCGCTCTGCACAGTGCTCTTACAGCCTAGTGGGAACATCTCTTCCAAAGGCCTGTGAAACGCAGTTTCTTTGCAGGCCTGATCTGGCTGAAGTAGGACTTCTGCTCTGGGTGTGCTACTTTGCCCTAGAGCTGAAAGGCACAACGTGCAGGCTTCTTTCCAAAGGGCGAGTTGGGCCCCACAGCATCTTGCTTCCAGCTCTTTGGGAAGCTAAGAAACAACTCGCTCTGCACAGTGCTCTTACAGCCTACCGGGAACATCTCTTCCAAAGGCCTGTGAAACGCAGTTTCTTTGCAGGCCTGATCTGGCTGAAGTAGGACTTCTGCTCTGGGTGTGCTACTTTGCCCTAGAGCTGAAAGGCACAACGTGCAGGCTTCTTTCCAAAGGGCGAGTTGGGCCCCACAGCATCTTGCTTCCAGCTCTTTGGGAAGCTAAGAAACAACTCGCTCTGCACAGTGCTCTTACAGCCTACCGGGAACATCTCTTCCAAAGGCCTGTGAAACGCAGTTTCTTTGCAGGCCTGATCTGGCTGAAGTAGGACTTCTGCTCTGGGTGTGCTACTTTGCCCTAGAGCTGAAAGGCACAACGTGCAGGCTTCTTTCCAAAGGGCGAGTTGGGCCCCACAGCATCTTGCTTCCAGCTCTTTGGGAAGCTAAGAAACAACTCGCTCTGCACAGTGCTCTTACAGCCTAGTGGGAACATCTCTTCCAAAGGCCTGTGAAACGCAGTTTCTTTGCAGGCCTGATCTGGCTGAAGTAGGACTTCTGCTCTGGGTGTGCTACTTTGCCCTAGAGCTGAAAGGCACAACGTGCAGGCTTCTTTCCAAAGGGCGAGTTGGGCCCCACAGCATCTTGCTTCCAGCTCTTTGGGAAGCTAAGAAACAACTCGCTCTGCACAGTGCTCTTACAGCCTACCGGGAACATCTCTTCCAAAGGCCTGTGAAACGCAGTTTCTTTGCAGGCCTGATCTGGCTGAAGTAGGACTTCTGCTCTGGGTGTGCTACTTTGCCCTAGAGCTGAAAGGCACAACGTGCAGGCTTCTTTCCAAAGGGCGAGTTGGGCCCCACAGCATCTTGCTTCCAGCTCTTTGGGAAGCTAAGAAACAACTCGCTCTGCACAGTGCTCTTACAGCCTACCGGGAACATCTCTTCCAAAGGCCTGTGAAACGCAGTTTCTTTGCAGGCCTGATCTGGCTGAAGTAGGACTTCTGCTCTGGGTGTGCTACTTTGCCCTAGAGCTGAAAGGCACAACGTGCAGGCTTCTTTCCAAAGGGCGAGTTGGGCCCCACAGCATCTTGCTTCCAGCTCTTTGGGAAGCTAAGAAACAACTCGCTCTGCACAGTGCTCTTACAGCCTACCGGGAACATCTCTTCCAAAGGCCTGTGAAACGCAGTTTCTTTGCAGGCCTGATCTGGCTGAAGTAGGACTTCTGCTCTGGGTGTGCTACTTTGCCCTAGAGCTGAAAGGCACAACGTGCAGGCTTCTTTCCAAAGGGCGAGTTGGGCCCCACAGCATCTTGCTTCCAGCTCTTTGGGAAGCTAAGAAACAACTCGCTCTGCACAGTGCTCTTACAGCCTAGTGGGAACATCTCTTCCAAAGGCCTGTGAAACGCAGTTTCTTTGCAGGCCTGATCTGGCTGAAGTAGGACTTCTGCTCTGGGTGTGCTACTTTGCCCTAGAGCTGAAAGGCACAACGTGCAGGCTTCTTTCCAAAGGGCGAGTTGGGCCCCACAGCATCTTGCTTCCAGCTCTTTGGGAAGCTAAGAAACAACTCGCTCTGCACAGTGCTCTTACAGCCTAAGGGGAACATCTCTTCCAAAGGCCTGTGAAACGCAGTTTCTTTGCAGGCCTGATCTGGCTGAAGTAGGACTTCTGCTCTGGGTGTGCTACTTTGCCCTAGAGCTGAAAGGCACAACGTGCAGGCTTCTTTCCAAAGGGCGAGTTGGGCCCCACAGCATCTTGCTTCCAGCTCTTTGGGAAGCTAAGAAACAACTCGCTCTGCACAGTGCTCTTACAGCCTACCGGGAACATCTCTTCCAAAGGCCTGTGAAACGCAGTTTCTTTGCAGGCCTGATCTGGCTGAAGTAGGACTTCTGCTCTGGGTGTGCTACTTTGCCCTAGAGCTGAAAGGCACAACGTGCAGGCTTCTTTCCAAAGGGCGAGTTGGGCCCCACAGCATCTTGCTTCCAGCTCTTTGGGAAGCTAAGAAACAACTCGCTCTGCACAGTGCTCTTACAGCCTACCGGGAACATCTCTTCCAAAGGCCTGTGAAACGCAGTTTCTTTGCAGGCCTGATCTGGCTGAAGTAGGACTTCTGCTCTGGGTGTGCTACTTTGCCCTAGAGCTGAAAGGCACAACGTGCAGGCTTCTTTCCAAAGGGCGAGTTGGGCCCCACAGCATCTTGCTTCCAGCTCTTTGGGAAGCTAAGAAACAACTCGCTCTGCACAGTGCTCTTACAGCCTACCGGGAACATCTCTTCCAAAGGCCTGTGAAACGCAGTTTCTTTGCAGGCCTGATCTGGCTGAAGTAGGACTTCTGCTCTGGGTGTGCTACTTTGCCCTAGAGCTGAAAGGCACAACGTGCAGGCTTCTTTCCAAAGGGCGAGTTGGGCCCCACAGCATCTTGCTTCCAGCTCTTTGGGAAGCTAAGAAACAACTCGCTCTGCACAGTGCTCTTACAGCCTACCGGGAACATCTCTTCCAAAGGCCTGTGAAACGCAGTTTCTTTGCAGGCCTGATCTGGCTGAAGTAGGACTTCTGCTCTGGGTGTGCTACTTTGCCCTAGAGCTGAAAGGCACAACGTGCAGGCTTCTTTCCAAAGGGCGAGTTGGGCCCCACAGCATCTTGCTTCCAGCTCTTTGGGAAGCTAAGAAACAACTCGCTCTGCACAGTGCTCTTACAGCCTACCGGGAACATCTCTTCCAAAGGCCTGTGAAACGCAGTTTCTTTGCAGGCCTGATCTGGCTGAAGTAGGACTTCTGCTCTGGGTGTGCTACTTTGCCCTAGAGCTGAAAGGCACAACGTGCAGGCTTCTTTCCAAAGGGCGAGTTGGGCCCCACAGCATCTTGCTTCCAGCTCTTTGGGAAGCTAAGAAACAACTCGCTCTGCACAGTGCTCTTACAGCCTACCGGGAACATCTCTTCCAAAGGCCTGTGAAACGCAGTTTCTTTGCAGGCCTGATCTGGCTGAAGTAGGACTTCTGCTCTGGGTGTGCTACTTTGCCCTAGAGCTGAAAGGCACAACGTGCAGGCTTCTTTCCAAAGGGCGAGTTGGGCCCCACAGCATCTTGCTTCCAGCTCTTTGGGAAGCTAAGAAACAACTCGCTCTGCACAGTGCTCTTACAGCCTACCGGGAACATCTCTTCCAAAGGCCTGTGAAACGCAGTTTCTTTGCAGGCCTGATCTGGCTGAAGTAGGACTTCTGCTCTGGGTGTGCTACTTTGCCCTAGAGCTGAAAGGCACAACGTGCAGGCTTCTTTCCAAAGGGCGAGTTGGGCCCCACAGCATCTTGCTTCCAGCTCTTTGGGAAGCTAAGAAACAACTCGCTCTGCACAGTGCTCTTACAGCCTAGTGGGAACATCTCTTCCAAAGGCCTGTGAAACGCAGTTTCTTTGCAGGCCTGATCTGGCTGAAGTAGGACTTCTGCTCTGGGTGTGCTACTTTGCCCTAGAGCTGAAAGGCACAACGTGCAGGCTTCTTTCCAAAGGGCGAGTTGGGCCCCACAGCATCTTGCTTCCAGCTCTTTGGGAAGCTAAGAAACAACTCGCTCTGCACAGTGCTCTTACAGCCTAACGGGAACATCTCTTCCAAAGGCCTGTGAAACGCAGTTTCTTTGCAGGCCTGATCTGGCTGAAGTAGGACTTCTGCTCTGGGTGTGCTACTTTGCCCTAGAGCTGAAAGGCACAACGTGCAGGCTTCTTTCCAAAGGGCGAGTTGGGCCCCACAGCATCTTGCTTCCAGCTCTTTGGGAAGCTAAGAAACAACTCGCTCTGCACAGTGCTCTTACAGCCTACCGGGAACATCTCTTCCAAAGGCCTGTGAAACGCAGTTTCTTTGCAGGCCTGATCTGGCTGAAGTAGGACTTCTGCTCTGGGTGTGCTACTTTGCCCTAGAGCTGAAAGGCACAACGTGCAGGCTTCTTTCCAAAGGGCGAGTTGGGCCCCACAGCATCTTGCTTCCAGCTCTTTGGGAAGCTAAGAAACAACTCGCTCTGCACAGTGCTCTTACAGCCTAGTGGGAACATCTCTTCCAAAGGCCTGTGAAACGCAGTTTCTTTGCAGGCCTGATCTGGCTGAAGTAGGACTTCTGCTCTGGGTGTGCTACTTTGCCCTAGAGCTGAAAGGCACAACGTGCAGGCTTCTTTCCAAAGGGCGAGTTGGGCCCCACAGCATCTTGCTTCCAGCTCTTTGGGAAGCTAAGAAACAACTCGCTCTGCACAGTGCTCTTACAGCCTAGTGGGAACATCTCTTCCAAAGGCCTGTGAAACGCAGTTTCTTTGCAGGCCTGATCTGGCTGAAGTAGGACTTCTGCTCTGGGTGTGCTACTTTGCCCTAGAGCTGAAAGGCACAACGTGCAGGCTTCTTTCCAAAGGGCGAGTTGGGCCCCACAGCATCTTGCTTCCAGCTCTTTGGGAAGCTAAGAAACAACTCGCTCTGCACAGTGCTCTTACAGCCTACCGGGAACATCTCTTCCAAAGGCCTGTGAAACGCAGTTTCTTTGCAGGCCTGATCTGGCTGAAGTAGGACTTCTGCTCTGGGTGTGCTACTTTGCCCTAGAGCTGAAAGGCACAACGTGCAGGCTTCTTTCCAAAGGGCGAGTTGGGCCCCACAGCATCTTGCTTCCAGCTCTTTGGGAAGCTAAGAAACAACTCGCTCTGCACAGTGCTCTTACAGCCTACCGGGAACATCTCTTCCAAAGGCCTGTGAAACGCAGTTTCTTTGCAGGCCTGATCTGGCTGAAGTAGGACTTCTGCTCTGGGTGTGCTACTTTGCCCTAGAGCTGAAAGGCACAACGTGCAGGCTTCTTTCCAAAGGGCGAGTTGGGCCCCACAGCATCTTGCTTCCAGCTCTTTGGGAAGCTAAGAAACAACTCGCTCTGCACAGTGCTCTTACAGCCTACCGGGAACATCTCTTCCAAAGGCCTGTGAAACGCAGTTTCTTTGCAGGCCTGATCTGGCTGAAGTAGGACTTCTGCTCTGGGTGTGCTACTTTGCCCTAGAGCTGAAAGGCACAACGTGCAGGCTTCTTTCCAAAGGGCGAGTTGGGCCCCACAGCATCTTGCTTCCAGCTCTTTGGGAAGCTAAGAAACAACTCGCTCTGCACAGTGCTCTTACAGCCTACCGGGAACATCTCTTCCAAAGGCCTGTGAAACGCAGTTTCTTTGCAGGCCTGATCTGGCTGAAGTAGGACTTCTGCTCTGGGTGTGCTACTTTGCCCTAGAGCTGAAAGGCACAACGTGCAGGCTTCTTTCCAAAGGGCGAGTTGGGCCCCACAGCATCTTGCTTCCAGCTCTTTGGGAAGCTAAGAAACAACTCGCTCTGCACAGTGCTCTTACAGCCTAGTGGGAACATCTCTTCCAAAGGCCTGTGAAACGCAGTTTCTTTGCAGGCCTGATCTGGCTGAAGTAGGACTTCTGCTCTGGGTGTGCTACTTTGCCCTAGAGCTGAAAGGCACAACGTGCAGGCTTCTTTCCAAAGGGCGAGTTGGGCCCCACAGCATCTTGCTTCCAGCTCTTTGGGAAGCTAAGAAACAACTCGCTCTGCACAGTGCTCTTACAGCCTAGTGGGAACATCTCTTCCAAAGGCCTGTGAAACGCAGTTTCTTTGCAGGCCTGATCTGGCTGAAGTAGGACTTCTGCTCTGGGTGTGCTACTTTGCCCTAGAGCTGAAAGGCACAACGTGCAGGCTTCTTTCCAAAGGGCGAGTTGGGCCCCACAGCATCTTGCTTCCAGCTCTTTGGGAAGCTAAGAAACAACTCGCTCTGCACAGTGCTCTTACAGCCTACCGGGAACATCTCTTCCAAAGGCCTGTGAAACGCAGTTTCTTTGCAGGCCTGATCTGGCTGAAGTAGGACTTCTGCTCTGGGTGTGCTACTTTGCCCTAGAGCTGAAAGGCACAACGTGCAGGCTTCTTTCCAAAGGGCGAGTTGGGCCCCACAGCATCTTGCTTCCAGCTCTTTGGGAAGCTAAGAAACAACTCGCTCTGCACAGTGCTCTTACAGCCTAGTGGGAACATCTCTTCCAAAGGCCTGTGAAACGCAGTTTCTTTGCAGGCCTGATCTGGCTGAAGTAGGACTTCTGCTCTGGGTGTGCTACTTTGCCCTAGAGCTGAAAGGCACAACGTGCAGGCTTCTTTCCAAAGGGCGAGTTGGGCCCCACAGCATCTTGCTTCCAGCTCTTTGGGAAGCTAAGAAACAACTCGCTCTGCACAGTGCTCTTACAGCCTACCGGGAACATCTCTTCCAAAGGCCTGTGAAACGCAGTTTCTTTGCAGGCCTGATCTGGCTGAAGTAGGACTTCTGCTCTGGGTGTGCTACTTTGCCCTAGAGCTGAAAGGCACAACGTGCAGGCTTCTTTCCAAAGGGCGAGTTGGGCCCCACAGCATCTTGCTTCCAGCTCTTTGGGAAGCTAAGAAACCACTCGCTCTGCACAGTGCTCTTACAGCCTACCGGGAACATCTCTTCCAAAGGCCTGTGAAACGCAGTTTCTTTGCAGGCCTGATCTGGCTGAAGTAGGACTTCTGCTCTGGGTGTGCTACTTTGCCCTAGAGCTGAAAGGCACAACGTGCAGGCTTCTTTCCAAAGGGCGAGTTGGGCCCCACAGCATCTTGCTTCCAGCTCTTTGGGAAGCTAAGAAACAACTCGCTCTGCACAGTGCTCTTACAGCCTAGTGGGAACATCTCTTCCAAAGGCCTGTGAAACGCAGTTTCTTTGCAGGCCTGATCTGGCTGAAGTAGGACTTCTGCTCTGGGTGTGCTACTTTGCCCTAGAGCTGAAAGGCACAACGTGCAGGCTTCTTTCCAAAGGGCGAGTTGGGCCCCACAGCATCTTGCTTCCAGCTCTTTGGGAAGCTAAGAAACAACTCGCTCTGCACAGTGCTCTTACAGCCTAGTGGGAACACCTCTTCCAAAGGCCTGTGAAACGCAGTTTCTTTGCAGGCCTGATCTGGCTGAAGTAGGACTTCTGCTCTGGGTGTGCTACTTTGCCCTAGAGCTGAAAGGCACAACGTGCAGGCTTCTTTCCAAAGGGCGAGTTGGGCCCCACAGCATCTTGCTTCCAGCTCTTTGGGAAGCTAAGAAACAACTCGCTCTGCACAGTGCTCTTACAGCCTACCGGGAACATCTCTTCCAAAGGCCTGTGAAACGCAGTTTCTTTGCAGGCCTGATCTGGCTGAAGTAGGACTTCTGCTCTGGGTGTGCTACTTTGCCCTAGAGCTGAAAGGCACAACGTGCAGGCTTCTTTCCAAAGGGCGAGTTGGGCCCCACAGCATCTTGCTTCCAGCTCTTTGGGAAGCTAAGAAACAACTCGCTCTGCACAGTGCTCTTACAGCCTAGTGGGAACATCTATTCCAAAGGCCTGTGAAACGCAGTTTCTTTGCAGGCCTGATCTGGCTGAAGTAGGACTTCTGCTCTGGGTGTGCTACTTTGCCCTAGAGCTGAAAGGCACAACGTGCAGGCTTCTTTCCAAAGGGCGAGTTGGGCCCCACAGCATCTTGCTTCCAGCTCTTTGGGAAGCTAAGAAACAACTCGCTCTGCACAGTGCTCTTACAGCCTACCGGGAACATCTCTTCCAAAGGCCTGTGAAACGCAGTTTCTTTGCAGGCCTGATCTGGCTGAAGTAGGACTTCTGCTCTGGGTGTGCTACTTTGCCCTAGAGCTGAAAGGCACAACGTGCAGGCTTCTTTCCAAAGGGCGAGTTGGGCCCCACAGCATCTTGCTTCCAGCTCTTTGGGAAGCTAAGAAACCACTCGCTCTGCACAGTGCTCTTACAGCCTACCGGGAACATCTCTTCCAAAGGCCTGTGAAACGCAGTTTCTTTGCAGGCCTGATCTGGCTGAAGTAGGACTTCTGCTCTGGGTGTGCTACTTTGCCCTAGAGCTGAAAGGCACAACGTGCAGGCTTCTTTCCAAAGGGCGAGTTGGGCCCCACAGCATCTTGCTTCCAGCTCTTTGGGAAGCTAAGAAACAACTCGCTCTGCACAGTGCTCTTACAGCCTACCGGGAACATCTCTTCCAAAGGCCTGTGAAACGCAGTTTCTTTGCAGGCCTGATCTGGCTGAAGTAGGACTTCTGCTCTGGGTGTGCTACTTTGCCCTAGAGCTGAAAGGCACAACGTGCAGGCTTCTTTCCAAAGGGCGAGTTGGGCCCCACAGCATCTTGCTTCCAGCTCTTTGGGAAGCTAAGAAACAACTCGCTCTGCACAGTGCTCTTACAGCCTACCGGGAACATCTCTTCCGAAGGCCTGTGAAACGCAGTTTCTTTGCAGGCCTGATCTGGCTGAAGTAGGACTTCTGCTCTGGGTGTGCTACTTTGCCCTAGAGCTGAAAGGAACAACGTGCAGGCTTCTTTCCAAAGGGCGAGTTGGGCCCCACAGCATCTTGCTTCCAGCTCTTTGGGAAGCTAAGAAACAACTCGCTCTGCACAGTGCTCTTACAGCCTAGTGGGAACACATGTTCCAAAGGCCTGTGAAACGCAGTTTCTTTGCAGGCCTGATCTGGCTGAAGTAGGACTTCTGCTCTGTGTGTGCTACTTTGCCCTAGAGCTGAAAGGCACAACGTGCAGGCTTCTTTCCAAAGGGCGAGTTGGGCCCCACAGCATCTTGCTTCCAGCTCTTTGGGAAGCTAAGAAACAACTCGCTCTGCACAGTGCTCTTACAGCCTACCGGGAACATCTCTTCCAAAGGCCTGTGAAACGCAGTTTCTTTGCAGGCCTGATCTGGCTGAAGTAGGACTTCTGCTCTGGGTGTGCTACTTTGCCCTAGAGCTGAAAGGCACAACGTGCAGGCTTCTTTCCAAAGGGCGAGTTGGGCCCCACAGCATCTTGCTTCCAGCTCTTTGGGAAGCTAAGAAACAACTCGCTCTGCACAGTGCTCTTACAGCCTAGTGGGAACATCTATTCCAAAGGCCTGTGAAACGCAGTTTCTTTGCAGGCCTGATCTGGCTGAAGTAGGACTTCTGCTCTGGGTGTGCTACATTGCCCTAGAGCTGAAAGGCACAATGTGCAGGCTTCTTTCCAAGGGGCGAGTTGGGCCCCACAGCATCTTGCTTCCAGCTCTTTGGGAAGCTAAGAAACAACTCGCTCTGCACAGTGCTCTTACAGCCTACCGGGAACATCTCTTCCAAAGGCCTGTGAAACGCAGTTTCTTTGCAGGCCTGATCTGGCTGAAGTAGGACTTCTGCTCTGGGTGTGCTACTTTGCCCTAGAGCTGAAAGGCACAACGTGCAGGCTTCTTTCCAAATGGCGAGTTGGGCCCCACAGCATCTTGCTTCCAGCTCTTTGGGAAGCTAAGAAACCACTCGCTCTGCACAGTGCTCTTACAGCCTACCGGGAACATCTCTTCCAAAGGCCTGTGAAACGCAGTTTCTTTGCAGGCCTGATCTGGCTGAAGTAGGACTTCTGCTCTGGGTGTGCTACTTTGCCCTAGAGCTGAAAGGCACAACGTGCAGGCTTCTTTCCAAAGGGCGAGTTGGGCCCCACAGCATCTTGCTTCCAGCTCTTTGGGAAGCTAAGAAACCTCTCGCTCTGCACAGTGCTCTTACAGCCTACCGGGAACATCTCTTCCAAAGGCCTGTAAAACGCAGTTTCTTTGCAGGCCTGATCTGGCTGAAGTAGGACTTCTGCTCTGGGTGTGCTACTTTGCCCTAGAGCTGAAAGGCACAACGAGCAGGCTTCCTTCCAAAGGGCGAGTTGGGCCCCACAGCATCTTGCTTCCAGCTCTTTGGGAAGCTAAGAAACAACTCGCTCTGCACAGTGCTCTTACAGCCTACCGGGAACATCTCTTCCAAAGGCCTGTGAAACGCAGTTTCTTTGCAGGCCTGATCTGGCTGAAGTAGGACTTCTGCTCTGGGTGTGCTACTTTGCCCTAGAGCTGAAAGGAACAACGTGCAGGCTTCTTTCCAAAGGGCGAGTTGGGCCCCACAGCATCTTGCTTCCAGCTCTTTGGGAAGCTAAGAAACAACTCGCTCTGCACAGTGCTCTTACAGCCTACCGGGAACATCTCTTCCAAAGGCCTGTGAAACGCAGTTTCTTTGCAGGCCTGATCTGGCTGAAGTAGGACTTCTGCTCTGGGTGTGCTACTTTGCCCTAGAGTTGAAAGGCGCAACGTGCAGGCTTCTTTCCAAAGGGCGAGTTGGACCCCACAGCAGCTTGCTTCCAGCTCTTTGGGATGCTAAGAAACAACTCGCTCTGCCCAGTGCTCTTGCAGCCTAGTGGGAACATCTCTTCCAAAGGCCTGTGAAACGCAGTTTGTTTGCAGGCCTGATATGGCTGAAGTTGGACTTCTGCTCTGGGTGTGCTACTTTGCCCTAGAGCTGAAAGGCACAACGTGCAGGCTTCTTTGCAAATGGCGAGTTGGGCCCCACAGCATCTTGCTTCCAGCTCTTTGGGAAGCTAAGAAACAACTCGCTCTGCACAGTGCTCTTACAGCCTAGTGGGAACACATGTTCCAAAGGCCTGTGAAACGCAGTTTCTTTGCAGGCCTGATCTGGCTGAAGTAGGACTTCTGCTCTGTGTGTGCTACTTTGCCCTAGAGCTGAAAGGCATAACGTGCAGGCTTCTTTCCAAAGGGCGAGTTGGGCCCCACAGCATCTTGCTTCCAGCTCTTTGGGAAGCTAAGAAACCACTCGCTCTGCACAGTGCTCTTACAGCCTACCGGGAACATCTCTTCCAAAGGCCTGTGAAACGCAGTTTCTTTGCAGGCCTGATCTGGCTGAAGTAGGACTTCTGCTCTGGGTGTGCTACTTTGCCCTAGAGCTGAAAGGCACAACGTGCAGGCTTCTTTCCAAAGGGCGAGTTGGGCCCCACAGCATCTTGCTTCCAGCTCTTTGGGAAGCTAAGTAACAACTCGCTCTGCACAGTGCTCTTACAGCCTAGTGGGAACATCTATTCCAAAGGCCTGTGAAACGCAGTTTCTTTGCAGGCCTGATCTGGCTGAAGTAGGACTTCTGCTCTGGGTGTGCTACATTGCCCTAGAGCTGAAAGGCACAATGTGCAGGCTTCTTTCCAAGGGGCGAGTTGGGCCCCACTGCATCTTGCTTCCAGCTCTTTGGGAAGCTAAGAAACAACTCGCTCTGCACAGTGCTCTTACAGCCTACCGGGAACATCTCTTCCAAAGGCCTGTGAAACGCAGTTTGTTTGCAGGCCTGATCTGGCTGAAGTTGGACTTCTGCTCTGGGTGTGCTACTTTGCCCTAGAGCTGAAAGGCACAACGTGCAGGCTTCTTTGCAAATGGCGAGTTGGGCCCCACAGCATCTTGCTTCCAGCTCTTTGGGAAGCTAAGAAACAACTCGCTCTGCACAGTGCTCTTACAGCCTACCGGGAACATCTCTTCCAAAGGCCTGTGAAACGCAGTTTCTTTGCAGGCCTGATCTGGCTGAAGTAGGACTTCTGCTCTGGGTGTGCTACTTTGCCCTAGAGCTGAAAGGCACAACGTGCAGGCTTCTTTCCAAGGGGCGAGTTGGGCCCCACAGCATCTTGCTTCCAGCTCTTTGGGAAGCTAAGAAACCTCTCGCTCTGCACAGTGCTCTTACAGCCTACCGGGAACATCTCTTCCAAAGGCCTGTAAAACGCAGTTTCTTTGCAGGCCTGATCTGGCTGAAGTAGGACTTCTGCTCTTGGTGTGCTACTTTGCCCTAGAGCTGAAAGGCACAACGTGCAGGCTTCCTTCCAAAGGGCGAGTTGGGCCCCACAGCATCTTGCTTCCAGCTCTTTGGGAAGCTGAGAAACAACTCGCTCTGCACAGTGCTCTTACAGCCTACCGGGAACATCTCTTCCAAAGGCCTGTGAAACGCAGTTTCTTTGCAGGCCTGATCTGGCTGAAGTAGGACTTCTGCTCTGGGTGTGCTACTTTGCCCTAGAGCTGAAAGGCACAACGTGCAGGCTTCTTTCCAAAGGGCGAGTTGGGCCCCACAGCATCTTGCTTCCAGCTCTTTGGGAAGCTAAGAAACAACTCGCTCTGCACAGTGCTCTTACAGCCTACCGGGAACATCTCTTCCAAAGGCCTGTGAAACGCAGTTTCTTTGCAGGCCTGATCTGGCTGAAGTAGGACTTCTGCTCTGGGTGTGCTACTTTGCCCTAGAGCTGAAAGGCGCAACGTGCAGGCTTCTTTCCAAAGGGCGAGTTGGACCCCACAGCAGCTTGCTTCCAGCTCTTTGGGAAGCTAAGAAACAACTCGCTCTGCACAGTGCTCTTACAGCCTAGTGGGAACATCTCTTCCAAAGGCCTGTGAAACGCAGTTTCTTTGCAGGCCTGATATGGCTGAAGTTGGACTTCTGCTCTGGGTGTGCTACTTTGCCCTAGAGCTGAAAGGCACAACGTGCAGGCTTCTTTGCAAAGGGCGAGTTGGGCCCCACAGCATCTTGCTTCCAGCTCTTTGGGAAGCTAAGAAACAACTCGCTCTGCACAGTGCTCTTACAGCCTAGTGGGAACACATGTTCCAAAGGCCTGTGAAACGCAGTTTCTTTGCAGGCCTGATCTGGCTGAAGTAGGACTTCTGCTCTGTGTGTGCTACTTTGCCCTAGAGCTGAAAGGCACAACGTGCAGGCTTCTTTCCAAAGGGCGAGTTGGGCCCCACAGCATCTTGCTTCCAGCTCTTTGGGAAGCTAAGAAACCACTCGCTCTGCACAGTGCTCTTACAGCCTACCGGGAACATCTCTTCCAAAGGCCTGTGAAACGCAGTTTCTTTGCAGGCCTGATCTGGCTGAAGTAGGACTTCTGCTCTGGGTGTGCTACTTTGCCCTAGAGCTGAAAGGCACAACGTGCAGGCTTCTTTCCAAGGGGCGAGTTGGGCCCCACAGCATCTTGCTTCCAGCTCTTTGGGAAGCTAAGAAACCTCTCGCTCTGCACAGTGCTCTTACAGCCTACCGGGAACATCTCTTCCAAAGGCCTGTAAAACGCAGTTTCTTTGCAGGCCTGATCTGGCTGAAGTAGGACTTCTGCTCTGGGTGTGCTACTTTGCCCTAGAGCTGAAAGGCACAACGAGCAGGCTTCCTTCCAAAGGGCGAGTTGGGCCCCACAGCATCTTGCTTCCAGCTCTTTGGGAAGCTGAGAAACAACTCGCTCTGCACAGTGCTCTTACAGCCTACCGGGAACATCTCTTCCGAAGGCCTGTGAAACGCAGTTTCTTTGCAGGCATGATCTGGCTGAAGTAGGGCTTCTGCTCTGGGTGTGCTACTTTGCCCTAGAGCTGAAAGGAACAACGTGCAGGCTTCTTTCCAAAGGGCGAGTTGGGCCCCACAGCATCTTGCTTCCAGCTCTTTGGGAACCTAAGAAACAACTCGCTCTGCACAGTGCTCTTACAGCCTAGTGGGAACACATGTTCCAAAGGCCTGTGAAACGCAGTTTCTTTGCAGGCCTGATCTGGCTGAAGTAGGACTTCTGCTCTGTGTGTGCTACTTTGCCCTAGAGCTGAAAGGCACAACGTGCAGGCTTCTTTCCAAAGGGCGAGTTGGGCCCCAGAGCATCTTGCTTCCAGCTCTTTGGGAAGCTAAGAAACCACTCGCTCTGCACAGTGCTCTTACAGCCTACCGGGAACATCTCTTCCAAAGGCCTGTGAAACGCAGTTTCTTTGCAGGCCTGATCTGGCTGAAGTAGGACTTCTGCTCTGGGTGTGCTACTTTGCCCTAGAGCTGAAAGGCACAACGTGCAGGCTTCTTTCCAAAGGGCGAGTTGGGCCCCACAGCATCTTGCTTCCAGCTCTTTGGGAAGCTAAGTAACAACTCGCTCTGCACAGTGCTCTTACAGCCTAGTGGGAACATCTATTCCAAAGGCCTGTGAAACGCAGTTTCTTTGCAGGCCTGATCTGGCTGAAGTAGGACTTCTGCTCTGGGTGTGCTACATTGCCCTAGAGCTGAAAGGCACAATGTGCAGGCTTCTTTCCAAGGGGCGAGTTGGGCCCCACAGCATCTTGCTTCCAGCTCTTTGGGAAGCTAAGAAACAACTCGCTCTGCACAGTGCTCTTACAGCCTACCGGGAACATCTCTTCCAAAGGCCTGTGAAACGCAGTTTGTTGGCAGGCCTGATCTGGCTGAAGTTGGACTTCTGCTCTGGGTGTGCTACTTTGCCCTAGAGCTGAAAGGCACAACGTGCAGGCTTCTTTGCAAATGGCGAGTTGGGCCCCACAGCATCTTGCTTCCAGCTCTTTGGGAAGCTAAGAAACCACTCGCTCTGCACAGTGCTCTTACAGCCTACCGGGAACATCTCTTCCAAAGGCCTGTGAAACGCAGTTTCTTTGCAGGCCTGATCTGGCTGAAGTAGGACTTCTGCTCTGGGTGTGCTACTTTGCCCTAGAGCTGAAAGGCACAACGTGCAGGCTTCTTTCCAAGGGGCGAGTTGGGCCCCACAGCATCTTGCTTCCAGCTCTTTGGGAAGCTAAGAAACCTCTCGCTCTGCACAGTGCTCTTACAGCCTACCGGGAACATCTCTTCCAAAGGCCTGTAAAACGCAGTTTCTTTGCAGGCCTGATCTGGCTGAAGTAGGACTTCTGCTCTGGGTGTGCTACTTTGCCCTAGAGCTGAAAGGCACAACGAGCAGGCTTCCTTCCAAAGGGCGAGTTGGGCCCCACAGCATCTTGCTTCCAGCTCTTTGGGAAGCTGAGAAACAACTCGCTCTGCACAGTGCTCTTACAGCCTACCGGGAACATCTCTTCCGAAGGCCTGTGAAACGCAGTTTCTTTGCAGGCATGATCTGGCTGAAGTAGGGCTTCTGCTCTGGGTGTGCTACTTTGCCCTAGAGCTGAAAGGAACAACGTGCAGGCTTCTTTCCAAAGGGCGAGTTGGGCCCCACAGCATCTTGCTTCCAGCTCTTTGGGAACCTAAGAAACAACTCGCTCTGCACAGTGCTCTTACAGCCTACCGGGAACATCTCTTCCAAAGGCCTGTGAAACGCAGTTTCTTTGCAGGCCTGATCTGGCTGAAGTAGGACTTCTGCTCTGGGTGTGCTACTTTGCCCTAGAGTTGAAAGGCGCAACGTGCAGGCTTCTTTCCAAAGGGCGAGTTGGACCCCACAGCAGCTTGCTTCCAGCTCTTTGGGATCTAAGAAACAACTCGCTCTGCCCAGTGCACTTGCAGCCTAGTGGGAACATCTCTTCCAAAGGCCTGTGAAACGCAGTTTGTTTGCAGGCCTGATATGGCTGAAGTTGGACTTCTGCTCTGGGTGTGCTACTTTGCCCTAGAGCTGAAAGGCACAACGTGCAGGCTTCTTTGCAAATGGCGAGTTGGGCCCCACAGCATCTTGCTTCCAGCTCTTTGGGAAGCTAAGAAACAACTCGCTCTGCACAGTGCTCTTACAGCCTAGTGGGAACACATGTTCCAAAGGCCTGTGAAACGCAGTTTCTTTGCAGGCCTGATCTGGCTGAAGTAGGACTTCTGCTCTGTGTGTGCTACTTTGCCCTAGAGCTGAAAGGCACAACGTGCAGGCTTCTTTCCAAAGGGCGAGTTGGGCCCCACAGCATCTTGCTTCCAGCTCTTTGGGAAGCTAAGAAACCACTCGCTCTGCACAGTGCTCTTACAGCCTACCGGGAACATCTCTTCCAAAGGCCTGTGAAACGCAGTTTCTTTGCAGGCCTGATCTGGCTGAAGTAGGACTTCTGCTCTGGGTGTGCTACTTTGCCCTAGAGCTGAAAGGCACAACGTGCAGGCTTCTTTCCAAAGGGCGAGTTGGGCCCCACAGCATCTTGCTTCCAGCTCTTTGGGAAGCTAAGTAACAACTCGCTCTGCACAGTGCTCTTACAGCCTAGTGGGAACATCTATTCCAAAGGCCTGTGAAACGCAGTTTCTTTGCAGGCCTGATCTGGCTGAAGTAGGACTTCTGCTCTGGGTGTGCTACATTGCCCTAGAGCTGAAAGGCACAATGTGCAGGCTTCTTTCCAAGGGGCGAGTTGGGCCCCACAGCATCTTGCTTCCAGCTCTTTGGGAAGCTAAGAAACAACTCGCTCTGCACAGTGCTCTTACAGCCTACCGGGAACATCTCTTCCAAAGGCCTGTGAAACGCAGTTTGTTTGCAGGCCTGATCTGGCTGAAGTTGGACTTCTGCTCTGGGTGTGCTACTTTGCCCTAGAGCTGAAAGGCACAACGTGCAGGCTTCTTTGCAAATGGCGAGTTGGGCCCCACAGCATCTTGCTTCCAGCTCTTTGGGAAGCTAAGAAACAACTCGCTCTGCACAGTGCTCTTACAGCCTACCGGGAACATCTCTTCCAAAGGCCTGTGAAACGCAGTTTCTTTGCAGGCCTGATCTGGCTGAAGTAGGACTTCTGCTCTGGGTGTGCTACTTTGCCCTAGAGCTGAAAGGCACAACGTGCAGGCTTCTTTCCAAGGGGCGAGTTGGGCCCCACAGCATCTTGCTTCCAGCTCTTTGGGAAGCTAAGAAACCTCTCGCTCTGCACAGTGCTCTTACAGCCTACCGGGAACATCTCTTCCAAAGGCCTGTAAAACGCAGTTTCTTTGCAGGCCTGATCTGGCTGAAGTAGGACTTCTGCTCTTGGTGTGCTACTTTGCCCTAGAGCTGAAAGGCACAACGAGCAGGCTTCCTTCCAAAGGGCGAGTTGGGCCCCACAGCATCTTGCTTCCAGCTCTTTGGGAAGCTGAGAAACAACTCGCTCTGCACAGTGCTCTTACAGCCTACCGGGAACATCTCTTCCGAAGGCCTGTGAAACGCAGTTTCTTTGCAGGCATGATCTGGCTGAAGTAGGGCTTCTGCTCTGGGTGTGCTACTTTGCCCTAGAGCTGAAAGGAACAACGTGCAGGCTTCTTTCCAAAGGGCGAGTTGGGCCCCACAGCATCTTGCTTCCAGCTCTTTGGGAACCTAAGAAACAACTCGCTCTGCACAGTGCTCTTACAGCCTACCGGGAACATCTCTTCCAAAGGCCTGTGAAACGCAGTTTCTTTGCAGGCCTGATCTGGCTGAAGTAGGACTTCTGCTCTGGGTGTGCTACTTTGCCCTAGAGTTGAAAGGCGCAACGTGCAGGCTTCTTTCCAAAGGGCGAGTTGGACCCCACAGCAGCTTGCTTCCAGCTCTTTGGGAAGCTAAGAAACAACTCGCTCTGCCCAGTGCACTTGCAGCCTAGTGGGAACATCTCTTCCAAAGGCCTGTGAAACGCAGTTTGTTTGCAGGCCTGATATGGCTGAAGTTGGACTTCTGCTCTGGGTGTGCTACTTTGCCCTAGAGCTGAAAGGCACAACGTGCAGGCTTCTTTGCAAATGGCGAGTTGGGCCCCACAGCATCTTGCTTCCAGCTCTTTGGGAAGCTAAGAAACAACTCGCTCTGCACAGTGCTCTTACAGCCTAGTGGGAACACATGTTCCAAAGGCCTGTGAAACGCAGTTTCTTTGCAGGCCTGATCTGGCTGAAGTAGGACTTCTGCTCTGTGTGTGCTACTTTGCCCTAGAGCTGAAAGGCATAACGTGCAGGCTTCTTTCCAAAGGGCGAGTTGGGCCCCACAGCATCTTGCTTCCAGCTCTTTGGGAAGCTAAGAAACAACTCGCTCTGCACAGTGCTCTTACAGCCTACCGGGAACATCTCTTCCAAAGGCCTGTGAAACGCAGTTTGTTGGCAGGCCTGATCTGGCTGAAGTTGGACTTCTGCTCTGGGTGTGCTACTTTGCCCTAGAGCTGAAAGGCACAACGTGCAGGCTTCTTTGCAAATGGCGAGTTGGGCCCCACAGCATCTTGCTTCCAGCTCTTTGGGAAGCTAAGAAACAACTCGCTCTGCACAGTGCTCTTACAGCCTACCGGGAACATCTCTTCCAAAGGCCTGTGAAACGCAGTTTCTTTGCAGGCCTGATCTGGCTGAAGTAGGACTTCTGCTCTGGGTGTGCTACTTTGCCCTAGAGCTGAAAGGCACAACGTGCAGGCTTCTTTCCAAAGGGCGAGTTGGGCCCCACAGCATCTTGCTTCCAGCTCTTTGGGAAGCTAAGAAACAACTCGCTCTGCACAGTGCTCTTACAGCCTACCGGGAACATCTCTTCCAAAGGCCTGTGAAACGCAGTTTCTTTGCAGGCCTGATCTGGCTGAAGTAGGACTTCTGCTCTGGGTGTGCTACTTTGCCCTAGAGCTGAAAGGCACAACGTGCAGGCTTCTTTCCAAAGGGCGAGTTGGGCCCCACAGCATCTTGCTTCCAGCTCTTTGGGAAGCTAAGAAACAACTCGCTCTGCACAGTGCTCTTACAGCCTACCGGGAACATCTCTTCCAAAGGCCTGTGAAACGCAGTTTCTTTGCAGGCCTGATCTGGCTGAAGTAGGACTTCTGCTCTGGGTGTGCTACTTTGCCCTAGAGCTGAAAGGCACAACGTGCAGGCTTCTTTCCAAAGGGCGAGTTGGGCCCCACAGCATCTTGCTTCCAGCTCTTTGGGAAGCTAAGAAACAACTCGTTCTGCACAGTGCTCTTACAGCCTAGTGGGAACACATCTTCCAAAGGCCTGTGAAACGCAGTTTCTTTGCAGGCCTGATCTGGCTGAAGTAGGACTTCTGCTCTGGGTGTGCTACTTTGCCCTAGAGCTGAAAGGCACAACGTGCAGGCTTCTTTCCAAAGGGCGAGTTGGGCCCCACAGCATCTTGCTTCCAGCTCTTTGGGAAGCTAAGAAACAACTCGCTCTGCACAGTGCTCTTACAGCCTAGTTGGAGCATCTCTTCCAAAGGCCTGTGAAACGCAGTTTCTTTGCAGGCCTGATCTGGCTGAAGTAGGACTTCTGCTCTGGGTGTGCTACTTTGCCCTAGAGCTTAAAGGCACAACGTGCAGGCTTCTTTCCAAAGGGCGAGTTGGGTCCCACAGCATCTTGCTTCCAGCTCTTTGGGAAGCTAAGAAACCACTCGCTCTGCACAGTGCTCTTACAGCCTACCGGGAACATCTCTTCCAAAGGCCTGTGAAACGCAGTTTCTTTGCAGGCCTGATCTGGCTGAAGTAGGACTTCTGCTCTGGGTGTGCTACTTTGCCCTAGAGCTGAAAGGCAGAACGTGCAGGCTTCTTTCCAAAGGGCGAGTTGGGCCCCACAGCATCTTGCTTCCAGCTCTTTGGGAAGCTAAGAAACAACTCGCTCTGCACAGTGCTCTTACAGCCTAGTGGGAACATCACTTCCAAAGGCCTGTGAAACGCAGTTTCTTTGCAGGCCTGATCTGGCTGAAGTAGGACTTCTGCTCTGGGTGTGCTACTTTGCCCTAGAGCTGAAAGGCACAACTTGCAGGCTTCTTTCCAAAGGGCGAGTTGGGCCCCACAGCATCTTGCTTCCAGCTCTTTGGGAAGCTGAGAAACAACTCGCTCTGCACAGTGCTCTTACAGCCTACCGGGAACATCTCTTCCACAGGCCTGTGAAACGCAGTTTCTTTGCAGGCCTGATCTGGCTGAAGTAGGACTTCTGCTCTGGGTGTGCTACTTTTCCCTAGAGCTGAAAGGCACAACGTGCAGGCTTCTTTCCAAAGGGCGAGTTGAGCCCCACAGCATCTTGCTTCCAGCCTTTTGGGAAGCTAAGAAACAACTCGCTCTGCACAGTGCTCTTACAGCCTAGTGGGAACATCTATTCCAAAGGCCTTTGAAACGCAGTTTCTTTGCAGGCCTGATCTGGCTGAAGTAGGACTTCTGCTCTGGGTGTGCTACATTGCCCTAGAGCTGAAAGGCACAACGTGCAGGCTTCTTTCCAAGGGGCGAGTTGGGGCCCACAGCATCTTGCTTCCAGCTCTTTGGGAACCTAAGAAACAACTCGCTCTGCACAGTGCTCTTACAGCCTACCGGGAACATCTCTTCCAAAGGCCTGTGAAACGCAGTTTCTTTGCAGGCATGATCTGGCTGAAGTAGGGCTTCTGCTCTGGGTGTGCTACTTTGCCCTAGAGCTGAAAGGAACAACGTGCAGGCTTCTTTGCAAATGGCGAGTTGGGCCCCACAGCATCTTGCTTCCAGCTCTTTGGGAACCTAAGAAACAACTCGTTCTGCACAGTGCTCTTACAGCCTAGTGGGAACACATGTTCCAAAGGCCTGTGAAACGCAGTTTCTTTGCAGGCCTGATCTGGCTGAAGTAGGACTTCTGCTCTGTGTGTGCTACTTTGCCCTAGAGCTGAAAGGCATAACGTGCAGGCTTCTTTCCAAAGGGCGAGTTGGGCCCCACAGCATCTTGCTTCCAGCTCTTTGGGAAGCTAAGAAGCAACTCGCTCTGCACAGTGCTCTTACAGCCTACCTTGAACATCTCTTCCAAAGGCCTGTGAAACGCAGTTTCTTTGCAGGCCTGATCTGGCTGAAGTAGGACTTCTGCTCTGGGTGTGCTACTTTGCCCTAGAGCTGAAAGGAACAACGTGCAGGCTTCTTTCCAAAGGGCGAGTTGGGCCCCACAGCATCTTGCTTCCAGCTCTTTGCGAAGCTAAGTAACAACTCGCTCTGCACAGTGCTCTTACAGCCTAGTGGGAACATCTCTTCCACAGGCCTGTGAAACGCAGTTTCTTTGCAGGCCTGATCTGGCTGAAGTAGGACTTCTGCTCTGGGTGTGCTACTTTGCCCTAGAGCTGAAAGGCACAACGTGCAGGCTTCTTTGCAAATGGCGAGTTGGGCCCCACAGCATCTTGCTTCCAGCTCTTTGGGAAGCTAAGAAACAACTCGCTCTGCACAGTGCTCTTACAGCCTAGTGGGAACACATGTTCCAAAGGCCTGTGAAACGCAGTTTCTTTGCAGGCCTGATGTGGCTGAAGTAGGACTTCTGCTCTGGGTGTGCTACATTGCCCTAGAGCTGAAAGGCACAACGTGCAGGCTTCTTTCCAAAGGGCGAGTTGGGCCCCACAGCATCTTGCTTCCAGCTCTTTGGGAAGCTAAGAAACCACTCGCTCTGCACAGTGCTCTTACAGCCTACCGGGAACATCTCTTCCAAAGGCCTGTGAAACGCAGTTTCTTTGCAGGCCTGATCTGGCTGAAGTAGGACTTCTGCTCTGGGTGTGCTACTTTGCCCTAGAGCTGAAAGTCACAACGTGCAGGCTTCTTTCTACAGGGCGAGTTCGGCCCCACAGCATCTTGCTTCCAGCTCTTTGGGAAGCTAAGAAACCACTCTCTCTGCACAGTGCTCTTACAACCTACCGGGAACATCTCTTCCAAAGGCCTGTGAAACGCAGTTTCTTTGCAGGCCTGATCTGGCTGAAGTAGGACTTCTGCTCGGGGTGTGCTACTTTGCCCTAGAGCTGAAAGGCACAACGTGCAGGCTTCTTTCCAAAGGGCGAGTTGGGCCCCACAGCAGCTTGCTTCCAGCTCTTTGGGAAGCTGAGAAACAACTCGCTCTGCACAGTGCTCTTACAGCCTACCGGGAACATCTCTTCCAAAGGCCTGTGAAACGCAGTTTCTTTGCAGGCCTGATCTGGCTGAAGTAGGGCTTCTGCTCTCGGTGTGCTACTTTGCCCTAGAGCTGAAAGGCACAACGTGCAGGCTTCTTTCCAAAGGGCGAGTTGGGCCCCACAGCATCTTGCTTCCAGCTCTTTGGGAAGCTAAGAAACAACTCGCTCTGGACAGTGCTCTTACAGCCTACCGGGAACATCTCTTCCAAAGGCCTGTGAAACGCAGTTTCTTTGCAGGCCTGATCTGGCTGAAGTAGGACTTCTTCTCTGGGTGTGCTACTTTGCCCTAGAGCTGAAAGGCACAATGTGCAGGCTTCTTTCTAAAGGGCGAGTTCGGCCCCACAGCATCTTGCTTCCAGCTCTTTGGGAAGCTAAGAAACCACTCGCTCTGCACAGTGCTCTTACAGCCTACCGGGAACATCTCTTCCAAAGGCCTGTGAAACGCAGTTTCTTTGCAGGCCTGATCTGGCTGAAGTAGGACTTCTGCTCTGGGTGTGCTACTTTGCCCTAGAGTTGAAAGGCGCAACGTGCAGGCTTCTTTCCAAAGGGCGAGTTGGACCCCACAGCAGCTTGCTTCCAGCTCTTTGCGAAGCTAAGAAACAACTCGCTCTGCCCAGTGCTCTTGCAGCCTAGTGGGAACATCTCTTCCAAAGGCCTGTGAAACGCAGTTTGTTTGCAGGCCTGATATGGCTGAAGTTGGACTTCTGCTCTGGGTGTGCTACTTTGCCCTAGAGCTGAAAGGCACAACGTGCAGGCTTCTTTGCAAATGGCGAGTTGGGCCCCACAGCATCTTGCTTCCAGCTCTTTGGGAAGCTAAGAAACAACTCGCTCTGCACAGTGCTCTTACAGCCTAGTGGGAACACATGTTCCAAAGGCCTGTGAAACGCAGTTTCTTTGCAGGCCTGATCTGGCTGAAGTAGGACTTCTGCTCTGTGTGTGCTACTTTGCCCTAGAGCTGAAAGGCATAACGTGCAGGCTTCTTTCCAAAGGGCGAGTTGGGCCCCACAGCATCTTGCTTCCAGCTCTTTGGGAAGCTAAGAAACAACTCGCTCTGCACAGTGCTCTTACAGCCTACCGGGAACATCTCTTCCAAAGGCCTGTGAAACGCAGTTTCTTTGCAGGCCTGATCTGGCTGAAGTAGGACTTCTGCTCTGGGTGTGCTACTTTGCCCTAGAGCTGAAAGGCACAACGTGCAGGCTTCTTTCCAAAGGGCGAGTTGGGCCCCACAGCATCTTGCTTCCAGCTCTTTGGGAAGCTAAGTAACAACTCGCTCTGCACAGTGCTCTTACAGCCTAGTGGGAACATCTATTCCAAAGGCCTGTGAAACGCAGTTTCTTTGCAGGCCTGATCTGGCTGAAGTAGGACTTCTGCTCTGGGTGTGCTACATTGCCCTAGAGCTGAAAGGCACAATGTGCAGGCTTCTTTCCAAGGGGCGAGTTGGGCCCCACAGCATCTTGCTTCCAGCTCTTTGGGAAGCTAAGAAACAACTCGCTCTGCACAGTGCTCTTACAGCCTACCGGGAACATCTCTTCCAAAGGCCTGTGAAACGCAGTTTGTTGGCAGGCCTGATCTGGCTGAAGTAGGACTTCTGCTCTGGGTGTGCTACTTTGCCCTAGAGCTGAAAGGCACAACGTGCAGGCTTCTTTGCAAATGGCGAGTTGGGCCCCACAGCATCTTGCTTCCAGCTCTTTGGGAAGCTAAGAAACCTCTCGCTCTGCACAGTGCTCTTACAGCCTACCGGGAACATCTCTTCCAAAGGCCTGTAAAACGCAGTTTCTTTGCAGGCCTGATCTGGCTGAAGTAGGACTTCTGCTCTTGGTGTGCTACTTTGCCCTAGAGCTGAAAGGCACAACGAGCAGGCTTCCTTCCAAAGGGCGAGTTGGGCCCCACAGCATCTTGCTTCCAGCTCTTTGGGAAGCTGAGAAACAACTCGCTCTGCACAGTGCTCTTACAGCCTACCGGGAACATCTCTTCCGAAGGCCTGTGAAACGCAGTTTCTTTGCAGGCATGATCTGGCTGAAGTAGGGCTTCTGCTCTGGGTGTGCTACTTTGCCCTAGAGCTGAAAGGAACAACGTGCAGGCTTCTTTCCAAAGGGCGAGTTGGGCCCCACAGCATCTTGCTTCCAGCTCTTTGGGAAGCTAAGAAACAACTCGCTCTGCACAGTGCTCTTACAGCCTACCGGGAACATCTCTTCCAAAGGCCTGTGAAACGCAGTTTCTTTGCAGGCCTGATCTGGCTGAAGTAGGACTTCTGCTCTGGGTGTGCTACTTTGCCCTAGAGTTGAAAGGCGCAACGTGCAGGCTTCTTTCCAAAGGGCGAGTTGGACCCCACAGCAGCTTGCTTCCAGCTCTTTGGGAAGCTAAGAAACAACTCGCTCTGCCCAGTGCTCTTGCAGCCTAGTGGGAACATCTCTTCCAAAGGCCTGTGAAACGCAGTTTGTTTGCAGGCCTGATATGGCTGAAGTTGGACTTCTGCTCTGGGTGTGCTACTTTGCCCTAGAGCTGAAAGGCACAACGTGCAGGCTTCTTTGCAAATGGCGAGTTGGGCCCCACAGCATCTTGCTTCCAGCTCTTTGGGAAGCTAAGAAACAACTCGCTCTGCACAGTGCTCTTACAGCCTACTGGGATCACATGTTCCAAAGGCCTGTGAAACGCAGTTTCTTTGCAGGCCTGATCTGGCTGAAGTAGGACTTCTGCTCTGTGTGTGCTACTTTGCCCTAGAGCTGAAAGGCATAACGTGCAGGCTTCTTTCCAAAGGGCGAGTTGGGCCCCACAGCATCTTGCTTCCAGCTCTTTGGGAAGCTAAGAAACAACTCGCTCTGCACAGTGCTCTTACAGCCTACCGGGAACATCTCTTCCAAAGGCCTGTGAAACGCAGTTTCTTTGCAGGCCTGATCTGGCTGAAGTAGGACTTCTGCTCTGGGTGTGCTACTTTGCCCTAGAGCTGAAAGGCACAACGTGCAGGCTTCTTTCCAAAGGGCGAGTTGGTGCCCACAGCATCTTGCTTCCAGCTCTTTGGGAAGCTAAGAAACAACTCGCTCTGCACAGTGCTCTTACAGCCTAGTGGGAACATCTCTTCCAAAGGCCTGTGAAACGCAGTTTCTTTGCAGGCCTGATCTGGCTGAAGTAGGACTTCTGCTCTGGGTGTGCTACTTTGCCCTAGAGCTGAAAGGCACAACGTGCAGGCTTCTTTGCAAATGGCGAGTTGGGCCCCACAGCATCTTGCTTCCAGCTCTTTGGGAAGCTAAGAAACAACTCGCTCTGCACAGTGCTCTTACAGCCTAGTGGGAACACATCTTCCAAAGGCCTGTGAAACGCAGTTTCTTTGCAGGCCTGATCTGGCTGAAGTAGGACTTCTGCTCTGGGTGTGCTACTTTGCCCTAGAGCTGAAAGGCACAACGTGCAGGCTTCTTTCCAAAGGGCGAGTTGGGCCCCACAGCATCTTGCTTCCAGCTCTTTGGGAAGCTAAGAAACCACTCGCTCTGCACAGTGCTCTTACAGCCTACCGGGAACATCTCTTCCAAAGGCCTGTGAAACGCAGTTTCTTTGCAGGCCTGATCTGGCTGAAGTAGGACTTCTGCTCTGGGTGTGCTACTTTGCCCTAGAGCTGAAAGGCACAACGTGCAGGCTTCTTTCCAAAGGGCGAGTTGGGCCCCACAGCATCTTGCTTCCAGCTCTTTGGGAAGCTAAGAAACAACTCGCTCTGCACAGTGCTCTTACAGCCTACCGGGAACATCTCTTCCAAAGGCCTGTGAAACGCAGTTTCTTTGCAGGCCTGATCTGGCTGAAGTAGGACTTCTGCTCTGGGTGTGCTACTTTGCCCTAGAGCTGAAAGGCACAACGTGCAGGCTTCTTTCCAAAGGGCGAGTTGGGCCCCACAGCATCTTGCTTCCAGCTCTTTGGGAAGCTAAGAAACAACTCGCTCTGCACAGTGCTCTTACAGCCTACCGGGAACATCTCTTCCAAAGGCCTGTGAAACGCAGTTTCTTTGCAGGCCTGATCTGGCTGAAGTAGGACTTCTGCTCTGGGTGTGCTACTTTGCCCTAGAGCTGAAAGGCACAACGTGCAGGCTTCTTTCCAAAGGGCGAGTTGGGCCCCACAGCATCTTGCTTCCAGCTCTTTGGGAAGCTAAGAAACAACTCGCTCTGCACAGTGCTCTTACAGCCTACCGGGAACATCTCTTCCAAAGGCCTGTGAAACGCAGTTTCTTTGCAGGCCTGATCTGGCTGAAGTAGGACTTCTGCTCTGGGTGTGCTACTTTGCCCTAGAGCTGAAAGGCACAACGTGCAGGCTTCTTTCCAAAGGGCGAGTTGGGCCCCACAGCATCTTGCTTCCAGCTCTTTGGGAAGCTAAGAAACCACTCGCTCTGCACAGTGCTCTTACAGCCTACCGGGAACATCTCTTCCAAAGGCCTGTGAAACGCAGTTTCTTTGCAGGCCTGATCTGGCTGAAGTAGGACTTCTGCTCTGGGTGTGCTACTTTGCCCTAGAGCTGAAAGGCACAACGTGCAGGCTTCTTTCCAAAGGGCGAGTTGGGCCCCACAGCATCTTGCTTCCAGCTCTTTGGGAAGCTAAGAAACAACTCGCTCTGCACAGTGCTCTTACAGCCTACCGGGAACATCTCTTCCAAAGGCCTGTGAAACGCAGTTTCTTTGCAGGCCTGATCTGGCTGAAGTAGGACTTCTGCTCTGGGTGTGCTACTTTGCCCTAGAGCTGAAAGGCACAACGTGCAGGCTTCTTTCCAAAGGGCGAGTTGGGCCCCACAGCATCTTGCTTCCAGCTCTTTGGGAAGCTAAGAAACAACTCGCTCTGCACAGTGCTCTTACAGCCTAGTGGGAACACATGTTCCAAAGGCCTGTGAAACGCAGTTTCTTTGCAGGCCTGATCTGGCTGAAGTAGGACTTCTGCTCTGTGTGTGCTACTTTGCCCTAGAGCTGAAAGGCACAACGTGCAGGCTTCTTTCCAAAGGGCGAGTTGGGCCCCACAGCATCTTGCTTCCAGCTCTTTGGGAAGCTAAGAAACCACTCGCTCTGCACAGTGCTCTTACAGCCTACCGGGAACATCTCTTCCAAAGGCCTGTGAAACGCAGTTTCTTTGCAGGCCTGATCTGGCTGAAGTAGGACTTCTGCTCTGGGTGTGCTACTTTGCCCTAGAGCTGAAAGGCACAACGTGCAGGCTTCTTTCCAAAGGGCGAGTTGGGCCCCACAGCATCTTGCTTCCAGCTCTTTGGGAAGCTAAGTAACAACTCGCTCTGCACAGTGCTCTTACAGCCTAGTGGGAACATCTCTTCCAAAGGCCTGTGAAACGCAGTTTCTTTGCAGGCCTGATCTGGCTGAAGTAGGACTTCTGCTCTGGGTGTGCTACATTGCCCTAGAGCTGAAAGGCACAACGTGCAGGCTTCTTTCCAAGGGGCGAGTTGGGCCCCACAGCATCTTGCTTCCAGCTCTTTGGGAAGCTAAGAAACAACTCGCTCTGCACAGTGCTCTTACAGCCTACCGGGAACATCTCTTCCAAAGGCCTGTGAAACGCAGTTTCTTTGCAGGCCTGATCTGGCTGAAGTAGGACTTCTGCTCTGGGTGTGCTACTTTGCCCTAGAGCTGAAAGGCACAACGTGCAGGCTTCTTTCCAAAGGGCGAGTTGGGCCCCACAGCATCTTGCTTCCAGCTCTTTGGGAAGCTAAGAAACCACTCGCTCTGCACAGTGCTCTTACAGCCTACCGGGAACATCTCTTCCAAAGGCCTGTGAAACGCAGTTTCTTTGCAGGCCTGATCTGGCTGAAGTAGGACTTCTGCTCTGGGTGTGCTACTTTGCCCTAGAGCTGAAAGGCACAACGTGCAGGCTTCTTTCCAAAGGGCGAGTTGGGCCCCACAGCATCTTGCTTCCAGCTCTTTGGGAAGCTAAGAAACAACTCGCTCTGCACAGTGCTCTTACAGCCTACCGGGAACATCTCTTCCAAAGGCCTGTGAAACGCAGTTTCTTTGCAGGCCTGATCTGGCTGAAGTAGGACTTCTGCTCTGGGTGTGCTACTTTGCCCTAGAGCTGAAAGGCACAACGTGCAGGCTTCTTTCCAAAGGGCGAGTTGGGCCCCACAGCATCTTGCTTCCAGCTCTTTGGGAAGCTAAGAAACAACTCGCTCTGCACAGTGCTCTTACAGCCTACCGGGAACATCTCTTCCAAAGGCCTGTGAAACGCAGTTTCTTTGCAGGCCTGATCTGGCTGAAGTAGGACTTCTGCTCTGGGTGTGCTACTTTGCCCTAGAGCTGAAAGGCACAACGTGCAGGCTTCTTTCCAAAGGGCGAGTTGGGCCCCACAGCATCTTGCTTCCAGCTCTTTGGGAAGCTAAGAAACAACTCGCTCTGCACAGTGCTCTTACAGCCTACCGGGAACATCTCTTCCAAAGGCCTGTGAAACGCAGTTTCTTTGCAGGCCTGATCTGGCTGAAGTAGGACTTCTGCTCTGGGTGTGCTACTTTGCCCTAGAGCTGAAAGGCACAACGTGCAGGCTTCTTTCCAAAGGGCGAGTTGGACCCCACAGCATCTTGCTTCCAGCTCTTTGGGAAGCTAAGAAACAACTCGCTCTGCACAGTGCTCTTACAGCCTAGTGGGAACATCTCTTCCAAAGGCCTGTGAAACGCAGTTTCTTTGCAGGCCTGATCTGGCTGAAGTAGGACTTCTGCTCTGGGTGTGCTACTTTGCCCTAGAGCTGAAAGGCACAACGTGCAGGCTTCTTTCCAAAGGGCGAGTTGGGCCCCACAGCATCTTGCTTCCAGCTCTTTGGGAAGCTAAGAAACAACTCGCTCTGCACAGTGCTCTTACAGCCTAGTGGGAACATCTCTTCCAAAGGCCTGTGAAACGCAGTTTCTTTGCAGGCCTGATCTGGCTGAAGTAGGACTTCTGCTCTGGGTGTGCTACTTTGCCCTAGAGCTGAAAGGCACAACGTGCAGGCTTCTTTCCAAAGGGCGAGTTGGGCCCCACAGCATCTTGCTTCCAGCTCTTTGGGAAGCTAAGAAACAACTCGCTCTGCACAGTGCTCTTACAGCCTACCGGGAACATCTCTTCCAAAGGCCTGTGAAACGCAGTTTCTTTGCAGGCCTGATCTGGCTGAAGTAGGACTTCTGCTCTGGGTGTGCTACTTTGCCCTAGAGCTGAAAGGCACAACGTGCAGGCTTCTTTCCAAAGGGCGAGTTGGGCCCCACAGCATCTTGCTTCCAGCTCTTTGGGAAGCTAAGAAACAACTCGCTCTGCACAGTGCTCTTACAGCCTAGTGGGAACATCTCTTCCAAAGGCCTGTGAAACGCAGTTTCTTTGCAGGCCTGATCTGGCTGAAGTAGGACTTCTGCTCTGGGTGTGCTACATTGCCCTAGAGCTGAAAGGCACAACGTGCAGGCTTCTTTCCAAAGGGCGAGTTGGGCCCCACAGCATCTTGCTTCCAGCTCTTTGGGAAGCTAAGAAACAACTCGCTCTGCACAGTGCTCTTACAGCCTACCGGGAACATCTCTTCCAAAGGCCTGTGAAACGCAGTTTCTTTGCAGGCCTGATCTGGCTGAAGTAGGACTTCTGCTCTGGGTGTGCTACTTTGCCCTAGAGCTGAAAGGCACAACGTGCAGGCTTCTTTCCAAATGGCGAGTTGGGCCCCACAGCATCTTGCTTCCAGCTCTTTGGGAAGCTAAGAAACAACTCGCTCTGCACAGTGCTCTTACAGCCTACCGGGAACATCTCTTCCAAAGGCCTGTGAAACGCAGTTTCTTTGCAGGCCTGATCTGGCTGAAGTAGGACTTCTGCTCTGGGTGTGCTACTTTGCCCTAGAGCTGAAAGGCACAACGTGCAGGCTTCTTTCCAAAGGGCGAGTTGGGCCCCACAGCATCTTGCTTCCAGCTCTTTGGGAAGCTAAGAAACAACTCGCTCTGCACAGTGCTCTTACAGCCTACCGGGAACATCTCTTCCAAAGGCCTGTGAAACGCAGTTTCTTTGCAGGCCTGATCTGGCTGAAGTAGGACTTCTGCTCTTGGTGTGCTACTTTGCCCTAGAGCTGAAAGGCACAACGTGCAGGCTTCTTTCCAAAGGGCGAGTTGGGCCCCACAGCATCTTGCTTCCAGCTCTTTGGGAAGCTGAGAAACAACTCGCTCTGCACAGTGCTCTTACAGCCTACCGGGAACATCTCTTCCAAAGGCCTGTGAAACGCAGTTTCTTTGCAGGCCTGATCTGGCTGAAGTAGGACTTCTGCTCTGGGTGTGCTACTTTGCCCTAGAGCTGAAAGGCACAACGTGCAGGCTTCTTTCCAAAGGGCGAGTTGGGCCCCACAGCATCTTGCTTCCAGCTCTTTGGGAACCTAAGAAACAACTCGCTCTGCACAGTGCTCTTACAGCCTACCGGGAACATCTCTTCCAAAGGCCTGTGAAACGCAGTTTCTTTGCAGGCCTGATCTGGCTGAAGTAGGAATTCTGCTCTGGGTGTGCTACTTTGCCCTAGAGTTGAAAGGCGCAACGTGCAGGCTTCTTTCCAAAGGGCGAGTTGGACCCCACAGCAGCTT
>NW_027227260.1:0-15226 GCF_037783145.1 Equus przewalskii | reverse complement strand
AGTGGTTCCAACATGCCCGGCAGGTCATTTCGGAGAGTCGTCCAAGTGGTTCTTGCGTAGCCCGCAGGTGATTTTGGCGTGTCCGGCAGGTGGTTCCGCCGTGCTCGGCAGGTGGTTCAGGCATGGCCGTCACGTGGTTCCAGTCTGTCCAGGACGTGTTTCCAGCTTCTCCGGCAGGTGGTTCTGGTACGTCTGAGAGGTGGTTCCGCCATGGCTGGCAGGTGATCCCGGACTGTCCCCCAGGTGGTGCTGGCATAGCCAGCAGTTGATATTGGCCTGTCCGGCAGGTGGTTCCAGCGAGTCGAACAGGTGGCTCCGGCGTTCTTGGCAGGTGGTTCCGGTCTGTCCGGTAGGTGTTTCTGGCGTGTCTGGCACGTGCTTGCGGCACGTCTGAGAGGTGGTTCCGGCATGCGCGGCAGGTGATTCCGGAGTGTCCGCCAGGTGGTTCTGGCATACCCGGCAGGTGATTTTGGCGTGTCCGGCAGGTGTTTCTGGCGAGTCGAGCAGGTGGCTCCGGCATGCTCGGCAGGTGCTTCCGGCGTCTCCGGCACTTGGTTCTGGTGTGTCTGAGAGCTGGTTCCGGCATGTCCGGCAGATGATTCCGGAGTGTCCGCCAAGTGGTTCTGGCATACCCAGCAGGTGATTTTGGCGTGTCAGGGAGGTGGTACCGGTGAGTCCAGCAGGTGGTTCCGGCGTGCTCAGCAGGTGGTTCAGGCGGTTCTGGCAGGTGGTATCCGTCTGTTCGGGGTGTGGTTCCAGCATCTCATGAACACGTTTCTGGCACGTCTGAGATGTGGTTCCAGCCGGCCCGACAGGTGTTTCCGCAGTGTCCGCCAAGCGGTTCTGGCGTAGTTGGCAGGTGATTTTGGCATGACTGGCAGGTGGTTCCAGCAAGCCTGGCAGGTGATTCCAAAGTGTTCACCAACTGGTTGTGGCGTAGCCGGCAGGTGATTTTTGCGTGATCGGCAGGTGGTTCTGGCGAGTCGAGCAGGTGGTTGCGGCATGCTCGGCAGGTGCTTCCGGGGTCATTGGCACGGGGTTCTGGCATGTCTGAGAGGTGGTTCCTGCATGCCCGGCAAGTGATTCCGGAGTGTTCGCCAAGTGGTTCTGGCATAGTCGGCAGGTGATTTTGGCATGTCCGGCAGGTGGTTCAGGTGAGTTGAGCAGGTGGTTCCAACGTGCTTGGCAGGTGCTTCCGGCGTCTCCGGCACGTGTTTCTGGCACATCTGACAGGTGGTTCCGGCATGCCCGAAAGGTGATTCCGGTCTGTCCGGTAGGTGGTTCCAGCCTGCACGGCATGTGTTTCTGGTACGTCTCAGAGGTGGTTGCGCATGCCCAACAGGTGATTCCGGACTGTCCGCCACATGGTTCTGGCACGTCTGAGAGGTGGTTCCGGCATGCCCGGCAGGTCATCCCAGAGAGTCCTCCAAGTGGTTCTGGCATAACACGCAGGTGATTTTGGCGTGTCTGGCAGGTTGTTCCGTTGTGCTTTGCAGGTGGTTCAGGCTTGGCCGGCAGGTGGTTCCAGACTGTCCGGGACGTGTTTCCAGCTTCTCCGGCAGGTGGTTCTGGTACGTCTGAGAGGTGGTTCCGCCATGGCTGGCAGGTGATTCCGGACCGTCCCCCAGGTGGTTCTGGCATAGCCAGCAGTTGATATTGGCCTGTCCGGCAGGTGGTTCCAGCGAGTCGAACAGGTGGCTCCGGCGTGCTCGGCAGGTGGTTCCGGTCTGTCCGGTAGGTGATTCCGGCGTTTCCGGCACGTGCTTCCGGCACGTCTGAGAGGTGGTTCCGGCATGCGCGACAGGTGATTTCGGAGTGTCCGCCAGGTGGTTCTGGCGTACCCGGCAGGTGATTTTGGCGTGTCCGGCAGGTGTTTCTGGCGAGTCGAGCAGGTGGCTCCGGCATGCTCGGCAGGTGCTTCCGGCGTCTCCGGCACGTGGTTCTGGTGTGTCTGAGAGCTGGTTCCGGCATGTCCGGCAGATGATTCCGGAGTGTCCGCCAAGTGGTTCTGGCATACCCGGCTGGTGATTTGGGCATGTCAGGTATGTGGTTCCGGCGAGTCGAGCAGGTGGCTCCGGCGTGCTCGGCAGGTTGTTCAGACGGGTCTGGCAGGTGTTTTCCGTCTGTTCGGGGTGTGGTTCCAGCATCTCATGCACATGGTTCTGGCACGTCTGAGATGTGGTTCCGGCCGGCCCGACAGGTGTTTCCACAGTGTCCGCCAAGTGGTACTGGCGTAGTTGGCAGGTGATTTTGGCATGACCGGCAGGTGGTTCCAGCAAGCCCGGCAGGTGATTCCGAAGTGTTCCCCAACTGGTTGTGGCGTAGCCGGCAGGTGATTTTTGCGTGTCCGGCAGGTGGTTCTGGCGAGTCGAGCAGGTGGTTCCGGCGTGCTCGGCAGGTGCTTCCGGGGTCATTGGCACGTGGTTCTGGCATATCTGAGAGGTGGTTCCGGCATGCCCGGCAGGTGATTCTGGAGTGTTCGCCAAGTGTTTCCGGCGTAGCCGGCAGGTGATTTTGCATGTCCAGCGGTCGTTCCGGCGGGTCGAGCCGGTGGTTCCGGCGTGTCCGGCAGGTGGTTCCGGTCTGTCCGGCAGGTGGTTCTGTGGTGTCCGGCACGAGGTTCAGTCTGAGAGGCTGTGCCGGCATGCCCCTCACGTGACTCCGGCTTGTCCCCGAAGTGGTGCTGGTGTAGCGGGCAGGTGATTTTGGCGTGTCCGGCAGGTGGTTCAGGCGAGTTGAGCAGGTGGTTGCGACGTGCTCGGCAGGTGCTTCCGGCGTCTCCGGCACGTTTTTCTGGCACATCTGACTGGTGGTTCCGGCATGCCCAAAAGTTGATTCCGGTCTGTCCGGTAGGTGGTTCCGGCGTGCACGGCACGTGGTTCTGGTACGTGTCAGAGGTGGTTGCTTATGCCCAACAGGTGATTCCGGACTGTCCGCCACGTGCTTCTGGCACGTCTGAGAGGTGGTTCCAACATGCCCGGCAGGTCATTTCGGAGAGTCATCCAAGTGGTTCTGGCGTAGCCCGCAGGTGATTTTGGCGTGTCCGGCAGGTGGTTCCGCCGTGCTCGGCAGGTGGTTCAGGCATGGCCGTCCCGTGGTTCCAGTCTGTCCAGGACGTGTTTCCAGCTTCTCCGGCAGGTGGTTCTGGTACGTCTGAGAGGTGGTTCCGCCATGGCTGGCAGGTGATCCCGGACTGTCCCCCAGGTGGTTCTGGCATAGCCAGCAGTTGATATTGGCCTGTCCGGCAGGTGGTTCCAGCGAGTCGAACAGGTGGCTCCGGCGTTCTTGGCAGGTGGTTCCGGTCTGTCCGGTAGGTGTTTCCGGCGTGTCTAGCACGTGCTTCCGGCACGTCTGAGAGGTGGTTCCGGCATGCGCGGCAGGTGATTCCGTAGTGTCCGCCAGGTGGTTCTGGCATACCCGGCAGGTGATTTTGGCGTGTCCGGCAGGTGTTTCTGGCGAGTCGAGCAGGTGGCTCCGGCATGCTCGGCAGGTGCTTCCGGCGTCTCCGGCACTTGGTTCTGGTGTGTCTGAGAGCTGGTTCCGGCATGTCCGGCAGATGATTCCGGAGTGTCCGCCAAGTGGTTCTGGCATACCCAGCAGGTGATTTTGGCGTGTCAGGGAGGTGGTACCGGTGAGTCGAGCAGGTGGTTCCGGCGTGCTCAGCAGGTGGTTCAGGCGGTTCTGGCAGGTGGTATCCGTCTGTTCGGGGTGTGGTTCCAGCATCTCATGAACACGTTTCTGGCACGTCTGAGATGTGGTTCCAGCCGGCCCGACAGGTGTTTCCGCAGTGTCCGCCAAGCGGTTCTGGCGTAGTTGGCAGGTGATTTTGGCATGACTGGCAGGTGGTTCCAGCAAGCCTGGCAGGTGATTCCAAAGTGTTCACCAACTGGTTGTGGCGTAGCCGGCAGGTGATTTTTGCGTGATCGGCAGGTGGTTCTGGCGAGTCGAGCAGGTGGTTCCGGCGTGCTCGGCTGGTGCTTCCGGGGTCATTGGCACGGGGTTCTGGCATGTCTGAGAGGTGGTTCCTGCATGCCCGGCAAGTGATTCCGGAGTGTTCGCCAAGTGGTTCTGGCATAGTCGGCAGGTGATTTTGGCATGTCCGGCAGGTGGTTCAGGCGAGTTGAGCAGGTGGTTCCAACGTGCTTGGCAAGTGCTTCCGGCGTCTCCGGCACGTGTTTCTGGCACATCTGACAGGTGGTTCCGGCATGCCCGAAAGGTGATTCCGGTCTGTCCGGTAGGTGGTTCCAGCCTGCACGGCATGTGGTTCTGGTACGTCTCAGAGGTGGTTGCCCATGCCCAACAGGTGATTCCGGACTGTCCGCCACATGGTTCTGGCACGTCTGAGAGGTGGTTCCGGCATGCCCGGCAGGTCATCCCAGAGAGTCCTCCAAGTGGTTCTGGCATAACACGCAGGTGATTTTGGCGTGTCTGGCAGGTTGTTCCGTTGTGCTTGGCAGGTGCTTCAGGCTTGGCCGGCAGGTGGTTCCAGACTGTCCAGGACGTGTTTCCAGCTTCTCCGGCAGGTGGTTCTGGTACGTCTGAGAGGTGGTTCCGCCATGGCTGGCAGGTGATTCCGGACCGTCCCCCAGGTGGTTCTGGCATAGCCAGCAGTTGATATTGGCCTGTCCGGCAGGTGGTTCCAGCGAGTCGAACAGGTGGCTCCGGCGTGCTCGGCAGGTGGTTCCGGTCTGTCCGGTAGGTGATTCCGGCGTGTCCGGCACGTGCTTCCGGCACGTCTGAGAGGTGGTTCCGGCATGCGCGACAGGTGGTTTCGGAGTGTCCGCCAGGTGGTTCTGGCGTACCCGGCAGGTGATTTTGGCGTGTCCGGCAGGTGTTTCTGGCGAGTCGAGCAGGTGGCTCCGGCATGCTCGGCAGGTGCTTCCGGCGTCTCCGGCACGTGGTTCTGGTGTGTCTGAGAGCTGGTTCCGGCATGTCCGGCAGATGATTCCGGAGTGTCCACCAAGTGGTTCTGGCATACCCGCCTATTGATTTGGGCATGTCAGTTAGGTGGTTCCGGCGAGTCGAGCAGGTGGCTCCGGCATGCTCGGCAGGTTGTTCAGACGGGTCTGGCAGGTGTTTTCCGTCTGTTCGTGGTGTGGTTCCAGCATCTCATGCACATGGTTCTGGCACGTCTGAGATGTGGTTCCGGCCGGCCCGACAGGTGTTTCCACAGTGTCCGCCAAGTGGTACTGGCGTAGTTGGCAGGTGATTTTGGCATGACCGGCAGGTGGTTCCAGCAAGCCCGGCAGGTGATTCCGAAGTGTTCCCCAACTGGTTGTGGCGTAGCCGGCAGGTGATTTTTGCGTGTCCGGCAGGTGGTTCTGGCGAGTCGAGCAGGTGGTTCCGGCGTGCTCGGCAGGTGCTTCCGGGGTCATTGGCACGTGGTTCTGGCATATCTGAGAGGTGGTTCCGGCATGCCCGGCAGGTGATTCCGGAGTGTTCGCCAAGTGTTTCCGGCATAGCCGGCAGGTGATTTTGCATGTCCAGCGGTCGTTCCGGCGGGTCGAGCCGGTGGTTCCGGCGTGTCCGGCAGGTGGTTCCGGTCTGTCCAGCAGGTGGTTCTGTGGTGTCCGGCACGAGGTTCAGTCTGAGAGGCTGTGCCGGCATGCCCCTCACGTGATTCCGGCTTGTCCCCGAAGTGGTGCTGGTGTAGCGGGCAGGTGATTTTGGCGTGTCCGGCAGGTGGTTCAGGCGAGTTGAGCAGGTGGTTGCGACGTGCTCGGCAGGTGCTTCCGGCGTCTCCGGCACGTGTTTCTGGCACATCTGACTGGTGGTTCCGGCATTCCCAAAAGTTGATTCCGGTCTGTCCGGTAGGTGGTTCCGGCGTGCACGGCACGTGGTTGTGGTACGTGTCAGAGGTGGTTGCGTATGCCCAACAGGTGATTCCGGACTGTCCGCCACGTGCTTCTGGCACGTCTGAGAGGTGGTTCCAACATGCCCGGCAGGTCATTTCGGAGAGTCGTCCAAGTGGTTCTGGCGTAGCCCGCAGGTGATTTTGGCGTGTCCGGCAGGTGGTTCCGCCGTGCTCGGCAGGTGGTTCAGGCATGGCCGTCACGTGGTTCCAGTCTGTCCAGGACGTGTTTACAGCTTCTCCGGCAGGTGGTTCTGGTACGTCTGAGAGGTGGTTCCGCCATGGCTGGCAGGTGATCCCGGACTGTCCCCCAGGTGGTTCTGGCATAGCCAGCACTTGATATTGGCCTGTCCGGCAGGTGGTTCCAGCGAGTCGAACAGGTGGCTCCGGCGTTCTTGGCAGGTGGTTCCGGTCTGTCCGGTAGGTGTTTCCGGCGTGTCTGGCACGTGCTTCCGGCACGTCTGAGAGGTGGTTCCGGCATGCGCGGCAGGTGATTCCGTAGTGTCCGCCAGGTGGTTCTGGCATACCCGGCAGGTGATTTTGGCGTGTCCGGCAGGTGTTTCCGGCGAGTCGAGCAGGTGGCTCCGGCATGCTCGGCAGGTGCTTCCGGCGTCTCCGGCACTTGGTTCTGGTGTGTCTGAGAGCTGGTTCCAGCATGTCCGGCAGATGATTCCGGAGTGTCCGCCAAGTGGTTCTGGCATACCCAGCAGGTGACTTTGGCGTGTCAGGGAGGTGGTACCGGTGGGTCGAGCAGGTGGTTCCGGCGTGCTCAGCAGGTGGTTCAGGCGGTTCTGGCAGGTGGTATCCGTCTGTTCGGGGTGTGGTTCCAGCATCTCATGAACACGTTTCTGGCACGTCTGAGATGTGGTTCCAGCCGGCCCGACAGGTGTTTCCGCAGTGTCCGCCAAGCGGTTCTGGTGTAGTTGGCAGGTGATTTTGGCATGACTGGCAGGTGGTTCCAGCAAGCCTGGCAGGTGATTCCAAGGTGTTCACCAATTGGTTGTGGCGTAGCCGGCAGGTGATTTTTGCGTAATCGGCAGGTGGTTCTGGCGAGTCGAGCAGGTGGTTCCGGCGTGCTCGGCTGGTGCTACCGGGGTCATTGGCACGGGGTTCTGGCATGTCTGAGAGGTGGTTCCTGCATGCCCGGCAAGTGATTCCGGAGTGTTTGCCAAGTGGTTCTGGCATAGTCGGCAGGTGATTTTGGCATGTCCGGCAGGTGGTTCAGGCGAGTTGAGCAGGTGGTTCCAACGTGCTTGGCAGGTGCTTCCGGCGTCTCCGGCACGTGTTTCTGGCACATCTGACAGGTGGTTCCGGCATGCCCGAAAGGTGATTCCGGTCTGTCCGGTAGGTGGTTCCAGCCTGCACGGCATGTGGTTCTGGTACGTCTCAGAGGTGGTTGCGCATGCCCAACAGGTGATTCCGGACTGTCCGCCACATGGTTCTGGCACGTCTGAGAGGTGGTTCCGGCATGCCCGGCAGGTCATCCCAGAGAGTCCTCCAAGTGGTTCTGGCATAACACGCAGGTGATTTTGGCGTGTCTGGCAGGTTGTTCCGTTGTGCTTGGCAGGTGGTTCAGGATTGGCCGGCAGGTGGTTCCAGACTGTCCAGGACGTGTTTCCAGCTTCTCTGGCAGGTGGTTCTGGTACGTCTGAGAGGTGGTTCCGCCATGGCTGGCAGGTGATTCCGGACTGTCCCCCAGGTGGTTCTGGCATAGCCAGCAGTTGATATTGGCCTGTCCGTCAGGTGGTTCCAGCGAGTCGAACAGGTGGCTCCGGCGTGCTCGGCAGGTGGTTCCGGTCTGTCCGGTAGGTGATTCCGGCGTGTCCGGCATGTGCTTCCGGCACGTCTGAGAGGTGGTACCGGCATGCCCGACAGGTGGTTTCGGAGTATCAGCCAGGTGGTTCTGGCTTACCTGGCAGGTGATTTTGGCGTGTCCAGCAGGTGTTTCTGGCGAGTCGAGATGGTTGCTCCGGCATGCTCGGCAGGTGCTTCCGGCGTCTCCGGCACGTGGTTCTGGTGTGTCTGAGAGCTGGTTCCGGCATGTCCGGCAGATGATTCCGGAGTGTCCGCCAAGTGGTTCTGGCATACCCGGCTGGTGATTTGGGCATGTCAGGTAGGTGGTTCCGGCGAGTCGAGCAGGTGGCTCCGGCGTGCTCGGCAGGTTGTTCAGACGGGTCTGGCAGGTGTTTTCCGTCTGTTCGGGGTGTGGTTCCAGCATCTCATGCACATGGTTCTGGCACGTCTGAGATGTGGTTCCGGCCGGCCCGACAGGTGTTTCCACAGTGTCCGCCAAGTGGTACTGGCGTAGTTGGCAGGTGATTTTGGCATGACCGGCAGGTGGTTCCAGCAAGCCCGGCAGGTGATTCCGAAGTGTTCCCCAACTGGTTGTGGCGTAGCCGGCAGGTGATTTTTGCGTGTCCGGCAGGTGGTTCTGGCGAGTCGAGCAGGTGGTTCCGGCGTGCTCGGCAGGTGCTTCCGGGGTCATTGGCACGTGGTTCTGGCATATCTGAGAGGTGGTTCCGGCATGCCCGGCAGGAGATTCCGGAGTGTTCGCCAAGTGTTTCCAGCGTAGCCGGCAGGTGATTTTGCATGTCCAGCGGTCGTTCCGCCGGGTCGAGCCAGGGTTCCGGCGTGTCCGGCAGGTGGTTCCGGTCTGTCTGGCAGGTGGTTCTGTGGTGTCCGGCACGAGGTTCAGTCTGAGAGGCTGTGCCGGCATGCCCCTCACGTGATTCTGGCTTGTCACCCTAGTGGTGCTGGTGTAGCGGGCAGGTGATTTTGGCGTGTCCGGCAGGTGGTTCAGGCGAGTTGAGCAGGTGGTTGCGACGTGCTCGGCAGGTGCTTCCGGCGTCTCCGGCACGTGTTTCTGGCACATCTGACAGGTGGTTCCGGCATGCCCGAAAGGTGATTCCGGTCTGTCCGGTAGGTGGTTCCAGCCTGCACGGCATGTGGTCCTGGTACGTCTCAGAGGTGGTTGCGCATGCCCAACAGGTGATTCCGGACTGTCCGCCACATGGTTCTGGCAAGTCTGAGAGGTGGTTCCGGCATGCCCGGCAGGTCATCCCAGAGAGTCCTCCAAGTGGTTCTGGCATAACACGCAGGTGATTTTGGCGTGTCTGGCAGGTTGTTCCGTTGTGCTTGGCAGGTGGTTCAGGCTTGGCCGGCAAGTGGTTCCAGACTGTCCAGGACGTGTTTCCAGCTTCTCCGGCAGGTGGTTCTGGTACGTCTGAGAGGTGGTTCCGCCATGGCTGGCAGGTGATTCCGGACCGTCCCCCAGGTGGTTCTGGCATAGCCAGCAGTTGATATTGGCCTGTCCGGCAGGTGGTTCCAGCGAGTCGAACAGGTGGCTCCGGCGTGCTCGGCAGGTGGTTCCGGTCTGTCCGGTAGGTGATTCCGGCGTGTCCGGCACGTGCTTCCGGCACGTCTGAGAGGTGGTTCCGACATGCGCGACAGGTGATTTCGGAGTGTCCGCCAGGTGGTTCTGGCGTACCCGGCAGGTGATTTTGGCGTGTCCGGCAGGTGTTTCTGGCGAGTCGAGCAGGTGGCTCCGGCATGCTCGGCAGGTGCTTCCGGCGTCTTCGGCACGTGGTTCTGGTGTGTCTGAGAGCTGGTTCCGGCATGTCCGGCAGATGATTCCGGAGTGTCCGCCAAGTGGTTCTGGCATACCCGGCTGGTGATTTGGGCATGTCAGGTAGGTGGTTCCGGCGAGTCGAGCAGGTGGCTCCGGCGTGCTCGGCAGGTTGTTCAGACGGGTCTGGCAGGTGTTTTCCGTCTGTTCGGGGTGTGGTTCCAGCATCTCATGCACATGGTTCGGGCACGTCTGAGATGTGGTTCCGGCCGGCCCGACAGGTGTTTCCACAGTGTCCGCCAAGTGGTACTGGCGTAGTTGGCAGGTGATTTTGGCATGACCGGCAGGTGGTTCCAGCAAGCCCGGCAGGTGATTCCGATGTGTTCCCCAACTGGTTGTGGCGTAGCCGGCAGGTGATTTTTGCGTGTCTGGCAGGTGGTTCTGGCGAGTCGAGCAGGTGGTTCCGGCGTGCTCGGCAGGTGCTTCCGGGGTCATTGGCACGTGGTTCTGGCATATCTGAGAGGTGGTTCCGGCATGCCCGGCAGGTGATTCCGGAGTGTTCGCCAAGTGTTTCCGGCATAGCCGGCAGGTGATTTTGCATGTCCAGCGGTCGTTCCGGCGGGTCGAGCCGTTGGTTCCGGCGTGTCCGGCAGGTGGTTCCGGTCTGTCCGGCAGGTGGTTCTGTGGTGTCCGGCACGAGGTTCAGTCTGAGAGGCTGTGCCGGCATGCCCCTCACGTGATTCCGGCTTGTCCCCGAAGTGGTGCTGGTGTAGCGGGCAGGTGATTTTGGCGTGTCCGGCAGGTGGTTCAGGCGAGTTGAGCAGGTGGTTGCGACGTGCTTGGCAGGTGCTTCCGGCGTCTCCGGCACGTGTTTCTGGCACATCTGACTGGTGGTTCCGGCATGCCCAAAAGTTGATTCCGGTCTGTCCGGTAGGTGGTTCCGGCGTGCACGGCACGTGGTTCTGGTACGTGTCAGAGGTGGTTGCGTATGCCCAACAGGTGATTCCGGACTGTCCGCCACGTGCTTCTGGCACGTCTGAGAGGTGGTTCCAACATGCCCGGCAGGTCATTTCGGAGAGTCGTCCAAGTGGTTCTGGCGTAGCCCGCAGGTGATTTTGGCGTGTCCGGCAGGTGGTTCCGCCGTGCTCGGCAGGTGGTTCAGGCATGGCCGTCACGTGGTTCCAGTCTGTCCAGGACGTGTTTCCAGCTTCTCCGGCAGGTGGTTCTGGTACGTCTGAGAGGTGGTTCCGCCATGGCTGGCAGGTGATCCCGGACTGTCCCCCAGGTGGTTCTGGCATAGCCAGCAGTTGATATTGGCCTGTCCGGCAGGTGGTTCCAGCGAGTCGAACAGGTGGCTCCGGCGTTCTTGGCAGGTGGTTCCGGTCTGTCCGGTAGGTGTTTCCGGCGTGTCCGGCACGTGCTTCCGGCACGTCTGAGAGGTGGTTCCGGCATGCGCGGCAGGTGATTCCGGAGTGTCCGCCAGGTGGTTCTGGCATACCCGGCAGGTGATTTTGGCGTGTCCGGCAGGTGTTTCTGGCGAGTCGAGCAGGTGGCTCCGGCATGCTCGGCAGGTGCTTCCGGCGTCTCCGGCACTTGGTTCTGGTGTGTCTGAGAGCTGGTTCCGGCATGTCCGGCAGATGATTCCGGAGTGTCCGCCAAGTGGTTCTGGCATACCCAGTAGGTGATTTTGGCGTGTCAGGGAGGTGGTACCGGTGAGTCGAGCAGGTGTTTCCGGCATGCTCAGCAGGTGGTTCAGGCGGTTCTGGCAGGTGGTATCCGTCTGTTCGGGGTGTGGTTCCAGCATCTCATGAACACGTTTCTGGCACGTCTGAGATGTGGTTCCAGCCGGCCCGACAGGTGATTCCGCAGTGTCCGCCAAGCGGTTCTGGCGTAGTTGGCTGGTGATTTTGGCATGACTGGCAGGTGGTTCCAGAAAGCCTGGCAGGTGATTCCAATTGTTCACCAACTGGTTGTGGCGTAGCCGGCAGGTGATTTTTGCGTGATCGGCAGGTGGTTCTGGCGAGTCGAGCAGGTGGTTCCGGCGTGCTCGGCTGGTGCTTCCGGGGTCATTGGCACGGGGTTCTGGCATGTCTGAGAGGTGGTTCCTGCATGCCCGGCAAGTGATTCCGGAGTGTTCGCCAAGTGGTTCTGGCATAGTCGGCAGGTGATTTTGGCATGTCCGGCAGGTGGTTCAGGCGAGTTGAGCAGGTGGTTCCAACGTGCTTGGCAGGTGCTTCCGGCGTCTCCGGCACGTGTTTCTGGCACATCTGACAGGTGGTTCCGGCATGCCCGAAAGGTGATTCCGGTCTGTCCGGTAGGTGGTTCCAGCCTGCACGGCATGTGGTTCTGGTACGTCTCAGAGGTGGTTGCGCATGCCCAACAGGTGATTCCGGACTGTCCGCCACATGGTTCTGGCACGTCTGAGAGGTGGTTCCGGCATGCCCGGCAGGTCATCCCAGAGAGTCCTCCAAGTGGTTCTGGCATAACACGCAGGTGATTTTGGCGTGTCTGGCAGGTTGTTCCGTTGTGCTTGGCAGGTGCTTCAGGCTTGGCCGGCAGGTGGTTCCAGACTGTCCAGGACGTGTTTCCAGCTTCTCCGGCAGGTGGTTCTGGTACGTCTGAGAGGTGGTTCCGCCATGGCTGGCAGGTGATTCCGGACCGTCCCCCAGGTGGTTCTGGCATAGCCAGCAGTTGATATTGGCCTGTCCGGCAGGTGGTTCCAGCGAGTCGAACAGGTGGCTCCGGCGTGCTCGGCAGGTGGTTCCGGTCTGTCCGGTAGGTGATTCCGGCGTGTCCGGCACGTGCTTCCGGCACGTCTGAGAGGTGGTTCCGGCATGCGCGACAGGTGGTTTCGGAGTGTCCGCCAGGTGGTTCTGGCATACCCGGCAGGTGATTTTGGCGTGTCCGGCAGGTGTTTCTGGCGAGTCGAGCAGGTGGCTCCGGCATGCTCGGCAGGTGCTTCCGGCGTCTTCGGCACGTGGTTCTGGTGTGTCTGAGAGCTGGTTCCGGCATGTCCGGCAGATGATTCCGGAGTGTCCGCCAAGTGGTTCTGGCATACCCGGCTGGTGATTTGGGCATGTCAGGTAGGTGGTTCCGGCGAGTCGAGCAGGTGGCTCCGGCGTGCTCGGCAGGTTGTTCAGACGGGTCTGGCAGGTGTTTTCCGTCTGTTCGGGGTGTGGTTCCAGCATCTCATGCACATGGTTCGGGCACGTCTGAGATGTGGTTCCGGCCGGCCCGACAGGTGTTTCCACAGTGTCCGCCAAGTGGTACTGGCGTAGTTGGCAGGTGATTTTGGCATGACCGGCAGGTGGTTCCAGCAAGCCCGGCAGGTGATTCCGAAGTGTTCCCCAACTGGTTGTGGCGTAGCCGGCAGGTGATTTTTGCGTGTCCGGCAGGTGGTTCTGGCGAGTCGAGCAGGTGGTTCCGGCGTGCTCGGCAGGTGCTTCCGGGGTCATTGGCACGTGGTTCTGGCATATCTGAGAGGTGGTTCCGGCATGCCCGGCAGGTGATTCCGGAGTGTTCGCCAAGTGTTTCCGGCGTAGCCGGCAGGTGATTTTGCATGTCCAGCGGTCGTTCCGGCGGGTCGAGCCGGTGGTTCCGGCGTGTCCGGCAGGTGGTTCCGGTCTGTCCGGCAGGTGGTTCTGTGGTGTCCGGCACGAGGTTCAGTCTGAGAGGCTGTGCCGGCATGCCCCTCACGTGATTCCGGCTTGTCCCCGAAGTGGTGCTGGTGTAGCGGGCAGGTGATTTTGGCGTGTCCGGCAGGTGGTTCAGGCGAGTTGAGCAGGTGGTTGCGACGTGCTCGGCAGGTGCTTCCGGCGTCTCCGGCACGTGTTTCTGGCACATCTGACTGGTGGTTCCGGCATGCCCAAAAGTTGATTCCGGTCTGTCCGGTAGGTGGTTCCGGCGTGCACGGCACGTGGTTCTGGTACGTGTCAGAGGTGGTTGCGTATGCCCAACAGGTGATTCCGGACTGTCCGCCACGTGCTTCTGGCACGTCTGAGAGGTGGTTCCAACATGCCCGGCAGGTCATTTCGGAGAGTCGTCCAAGTGGTTCTGGCGTAGCCCGCAGGTGATTTTGGCGTGTCCGGCAGGTGGTTCCGCCGTGCTCGGCAGGTGGTTCAGGCATGGCCGTCACGTGGTTCCAGTCTGTCCAGGACGTGTTTCCAGCTTCTCCGGCAGGTGGTTCTGGTACGTCTGAGAGGTGGTTCCGCCATGGCTGGCAGGTGATCCCGGACTGTCCCCCAGGTGGTTCTGGCATAGCCAGCAGTTGATATTGGCCTGTCCGGCAGGTGGTTCCAGCGAGTCGAACAGGTGGCTCCGGCGTTCTTGGCAGGTGGTTCCGGTCTGTCCGGTAGGTGTTTCCGGCGTGTCCGGCACGTGCTTCCGGCACGTCTGAGAGGTGGTTCCGGCATGCGCGGCAGGTGATTCCGGAGTGTCCGCCAGGTGGTTCTGGCATACCCGGCAGGTGATTTTGGCGTGTCCGGCAGGTGTTTCTGGCGAGTCGAGCAGGTGGCTCCGGCATGCTCGGCAGGTGCTTCCGGCGTCTCCGGCACTTGGTTCTGGTGTGTCTGAGAGCTGGTTCCGGCATGTCCGGCAGATGATTCCGGAGTGTCCGCCAAGTGGTTCTGGCATACCCAGCAGGTGATTTTGGCGTGTCAGGGAGGTGGTACCGGTGAGTCGAGCAGGTGATTCCGGCGTGCTCAGCAGGTGGTTCAGGCGGTTCTGGCAGGTGGTATCCGTCTGTTCGGGGTGTGGTTCCAGCATCTCATGAACACGTTTCTGGCACGTCTGAGATGTGGTTCCAGCCGGCCCGACAGGTGTTTCCGCAGTGTCCGCCAAGCGGTTCTGGCGTAGTTGGCAGGTGATTTTGGCATGACTGGCAGGTGGTTCCAGCAAGCCTGGCAGGTGATTCCAAAGTGTTCACCAACTGGTTGTGGCGTAGCCGGCAGGTGATTTTTGCGTGATCGGCAGGTGGTTCTGGCGAGTCGAGCAGGTGGTTCCGGCGTGCTCGGCTGGTGCTTCCGGGGTCATTGGCACGGGGTTCTGGCATGTCTGAGAGGTGGTTCCTGCATGCCCGGCAAGTGATTCCGGAGTGTTCGCCAAGTGGTTCTGGCATAGTCGGCAGGTGATTTTGGCATGTCCGGCAGGTGGTTCAGGCGAGTTGAGCAGGTGGTTCCAACGTGCTTGGCAGGTGCTTCCGGCGTCTCCGGCACGTGTTTCTGGCACATCTGACAGGTGGTTCCGGCATGCCCGAAAGGTGATTCCGGTCTGTCCGGTAGGTGGTTCCAGCCTGCACGGCATGTGGTTCTGGTACGTCTCAGAGGTGGTTGCGCATGCCCAACAGGTGATTCCGGACTGTCCGCCACATGGTTCTGGCACGTCTGAGAGGTGGTTCCGGCATGCCCGGCAGGTCATCCCAGAGAGTCCTCCAAGTGGTTCTGGCATAACACGCAGGTGATTTTGGCGTGTCTGGCAGGTTGTTCCGTTGTGCTTGGCAGGTGGTTCAGGCTTGGCCGGCAAGTGGTTCCAGACTGTCCAGGACGTGTTTCCAGCTTCTCCGGCAGGTGGTTCTGGTACGTCTGAGAGGTGGTTCCGCCATGGCTGGCAGGTGATTCCGGACCGTCCCCCAGGTGGTTCTGGCATAGCCAGCAGTTGATATTGGCCTGTCCGGCAGGTGGTTCCAGCGAGTCGAACAGGTGGCTCCGGCGTGCTCGGCAGGTGGTTCCGGTCTGTCCGGTAGGTGATTCCGGCGTGTCCGGCACGTGCTTCCGGCACGTCTGAGAGGTGGTTCCGGCATGCGCGACAGGTGA
>NW_027227259.1:0-19670 GCF_037783145.1 Equus przewalskii | reverse complement strand
CCGGAAGCACGTGCCGGACACGCCGGAATCACCTACCGGACAGACCGGAACCACCTGCCGAGCACGCCGGAGCCACCTGTTCGACTCGCTGGAACCACCTGCCGGACAGGCCAATATCAACTGCTGGCTATGCCAGAACCACCTAGGGGACGGTCTGGAATCACCTGCCAGCCATGGCGGAACCACCTCTCAGACGTACCAGAACCACCTGCCGGAGAAGCTGGAAACACGTCCTGGACAGTCTGGAACCACCTGCCGGCCAAGCCTGAACCACCTGCCAAGCACAACGGAACAACCTGCCAGACACGCCAAAATCACCTGCGTGTTATGCCAGAACCACTTGGAGGACTCTCTGGGATGACCTGCCGGGCATGCCGGAACCACCTCTCAGACGTGCCAGAACCATATGGCGGACAGTCCGGAATCACCTGTTGGGCATGCGCAACCACCTCTGAGACGTACCAGAACCACATGCCGTGCAGGCTGGAAGCACCTACCGGACAGACCGGAATCACCTTTCGGGCATGCCGGAACCACCTGTCAGATGTGCCAGAAACACGTGCCGGAGACGCCGGAAGCACCTGCCAAGCACGTTGGAACCACCTGCTCAACTCGCCTGAACCACCTGCCGGACATGCCAAAATCACCTGCCGACTATGCCAGAACCACTTGGCGAACACTCCGGAATCACTTGCTGGGCATGCAGGAACCACCTCTCAGACATGCCAGAACCCCGTGCCAATGACCCCGGAAGCACCAGCCGAGCACGCCGGAACCACCTGCTCGACTCGCCAGAACCACCTGCCGATCACGCAAAAATCACCTGCCGGCTACGCCACAACCAGTTGGTGAACACTTTGGAATCACCTGCCAGGCTTGCTGGAACCACCTGCCAGTCATGCCAAAATCACCTGCCAACTACGCCAGAACCGCTTGGCGGACACTGCGGAAACACCTGTCGGGCCGGCTGGAACCACATCTCAGACGTGCCAGAAACGTGTTCATGAGATGCTGGAACCACACCCCGAACAGACGGATACCACCTGCCAGAACCGCCTGAACCACCTGCTGAGCACGCCGGAACCACCTGCTCGACTCACCGGTACCACCTCCCTGACACGCCAAAATCACCTGCTGGGTATGCCAGAACCACTTGGCGGACACTCCGGAATCATCTGCCGGACATGCCGGAACCAGCTCTCAGACACACCAGAACCAAGTGCCGGAGACGCCGGAAGCACCTGCCGAGCATGCCGGAGCCACCTGCTCGACTCGCCAGAAACACCTGCCGGACACGCCAAAATCACCTGCCGGGTATGCCAGAACCACCTGGCGGACACTCCGGAATCACCTGCCGCGCATGCCGGAACCACCTCTCAGACGTGCCGGAAGCACGTGCCAGACACGCCGGAAACACCTACCGGACAGACCGGAACCACCTGCCAAGAACGCCGGAGCCACCTGTTCGACTCGCTGGAACCACCTGCCGGACAGGCCAATATCAACTGCTGGCTATGCCAGAACCACCTGGGGGACAGTCCGGGATCACCTGCCAGCCATGGCGGAACCACCTCTCAGACGTACCAGAACCACCTGCCGGAGAAGCTGGAAACACGTCCTGGACAGACTGGAACCACGTGACGGCCATGCCTGAACCACCTGCCGAGCACGGCGGAACCACCTGCCGGACACGCCAAAATCACCTGCAGGCTACGCCAGAACCACTTGGACGACTCTCCGAAATGACCTGCCTGGCATGTTGGAACCACCTCTCAGACGTGCCAGAAGCACGTGGCGGACAGTCCGGAATCACCTGTTGGGCATACGCAACCACCTCTGACACGTACCAGAACCACGTGCCGTGCACACCGGAACCGCCTACCGGACAGACCGGAATCAACTTTTGGGCATGCCGGAACCACCAGTCAGATGTGCCAGAAACACGTGCCGGAGACGCCGGAAGCACCTGCCGAGCACGTCGCAACCACCTGCTCAACTCGCCTGAACCACCTGCCGGACACGCCAAAATCACCTGCCCGCTACACCAGCACCACTTCGGGGACAAGCCGGAATCACGTGAGGGGCATGCCGGCACAGCCTCTCAGACTGAACCTCGTGCCGGACACCACAGAACCACCTGCCGGACAGACCGGAACCACCTGCCGGACACGCCGGAACCACCGGCTCGACCCGACGGAACGACCGCTGGACAAGCAAAATCACCTGCCGGCTACGCCGGAAACACTTGGCGAACACTCCGGAATCACCTGCCGGGCATGCCGGAACCACCTCTCAGATATGCCAGAACCACGTGCCACTGACCCCGGAAGCACCTGCCGAGCACGCCGGAACCACCTGCTCGACTCGCCAGAACCACCTGCCGGACACGCAAAAATCACCTGCCGGCTACGCCACAACCAGTTGGGGAACACTTCGGAATCACCTGCCGGGCTTGCTGGAACCACCTGCCGGTCATGCCAAAATCACCTGCCAACTACGACAGTACCACTTGGCGGACACTGTGGAAACACCTGTCGGGCCGGCCGGAACCACATCTCAGACGTGCCAGAACCATGTGCATGAGATGCTGGAACCACACCCCGAACAGACGGAAAACACCTGCCAGACCCGTCTGAACAACCTGCCGAGCACGCCGGAGCCACCTGCTCGACTCGCCGGAACCACCTACCTGACATGCCCAAATCACCAGCCGGGTATGCCAGAACTACTTGGCGGACACTCCGGAATCATCTGCCGGACATGCCGGAACCAGCTCTCAGACACACCAGAACCACGTGCCGGAGACGCCGGAAGCACCTGCCGAGCATGCCGGAGCCACCTGCTCGACTCGCCAGAAACACCTGCCGGACACGCCAAAATCACCTGCCGGGTACGCCAGAACCACCTGGCGGACACTCCGAAACCACCTGTCGCGCATGCCGGAACCACCTCTCAGACGTGCCGGAAGCACGTGCCGGACACGCCGGAATCACCTACCGGACAGACCGGAACCACCTGCCGAGCACGCCGGAGCCACCTGTTCGACTCGCTGGAACCTCCTGCCGGACAGGCCAATATCAACTGCTGGCTATGCCAGAACCACCTGGGGGACGGTCCGGAATCACCTGCCAGCCATGGCGGAACCACCTCTCAGACGTACCAGAACCACCTGCCGGAGAAGCTGGAAACACGTCCTGGACAGTCTGGAACCACCTGCCGGCCAAGCCTGAACCACCTGCCAAGCACAACGGAACAACCTGCCAGACACGCCAAAATCACCTGCGTGTTATGCCAGAACCACTTGGAGGACTCTCTGGGATGACCTGCCGGGCATGCCGGAACCACCTCTCAGACGTGCCAGAACCATGTGGCGGACAGTCCGGAATCACCTGTTGGGCATGCGCAACCACCTCTGAGACGTACCAGAACCACATGCCGTGCAGGCTGGAACCACCTACCGGACAGACCGGAATCACCTTTCGGGCATGCCGGAACCACCTGTCAGATGTGCCAGAAACACGTGCCGGAGACGCCGGAAGCACCTGCCAAGCACGTTGGAACCACCTGCTCAACTCGCCTGAACCACCTGCCGGACATGCCAAAATCACCTGCCGACTATGCCAGAACCACTTGGCGAACACTCCGGAATCACTTGCCGGGCATGCAGGAACCACCTCTCAGACATGCCAGAACCCCGTGCCAATGACCCCGGAAGCACCAGCCGAGCACGCCGGAACCACCTGCTCGACTCGCCAGAACCACCTGCCGATCACGCAAAAATCACCTGCCGGCTACGCCACAACCAGTTGGTGAACACTTTGGAATCACCTGCCAGGCTTGCTGGAACCACCTGCCAGTCATGCCAAAATCACCTGCCAACTACGCCAGAACCGCTTGGCAGACACTGCGGAAACACCTGTCGGGCCGGCTGGAACCACATCTCAGACGTGCCAGAAACGTGTTCATGAGATGCTGGAACCACACCCCGAACAGACGGATACCACCTGCCAGAACCGCCTGAACCACCTGCTGAGCACGCCGGAACCACCTGCTCGACTCACCGGTACCACCTCCCTGACACGCCAAAATCACCTGCTGGGTATGCCAGAACCACTTGGCGGACACTCCGGAATCATCTGCCGGACATGCCGGAACCAGCTCTCAGACACACCAGAACCAAGTGCCGGAGACGCCGGAAGCACCTGCCGAGCATGCCGGAGCCACCTGCTCGACTCGCCAGAAACACCTGCAGGACACGCCAAAATCACCTGCCGGGTATGCCAGAACCACCTGGCGGACACTCCGGAATCACCTGCCGCGCATGCCGGAACCACCTCTCAGACGTGCCGGAAGCACGTGCCAGACACGCCGGAAACACCTACCGGACAGACCGGAACCACCTGCCAAGAACGCCGGAGCCACCTGTTCGACTCGCTGGAACCACCTGCCGGACAGGCCAATATCAACTGCTGGCTATGCCAGAACCACCTGGGGGACAGTCCGGGATCACCTGCCAGCCATGGCGGAACCACCTCTCAGACGTACCAGAACCACCTGCCGGAGAAGCTGGAAACACGTCCTGGACAGACTGGAACCACGTGACGGCCATGCCTGAACCACCTGCCGAGCACGGCGGAACCACCTGCCGGACACGCCAAAATCACCTGCGGGCTACGCCAGAACCACTTGGACGACTCTCCGAAATGACCTGCCGGGCATGTTGGAACCACCTCTCAGACGTGCTAGAAGCACGTGGCGGACAGTCCGGAATCACCTGTTGGGCATACGCAACCACCTCTGACACGTACCAGAACCACGTGCCGTGCACGCCGGAACCACCTACCGGACAGACCGGAATCAACTTTTGGGCATGCCGGAACCACCAGTCAGATGTGCCAGAAACACGTGCCGGAGACGCCGGAAGCACCTGCCGAGCACGTCGCAACCACCTGCTCAACTCGCCTGAACCACCTGCCGGACACGCCAAAATCACCTGCCCGCTACACCAGCACCACTTCGGGGACAAGCCGGAATCACGTGAGGGGCATGCCGGCACAGCCTCTCAGACTGAACCTCGTGCCGGACACCACAGAACCACCTGCCGGACAGACCGGAACCACCTGCCGGACACGCCGGAACCACCGGCTCGACCCGACGGAACGACCGCTGGACAAGCAAAATCACCTGCCAGCTACGCCGGAAACACTTGGCGAACACTCCGGAATCACCTGCCGGGCATGCTGGAACCACCTCTCAGATGTGCCAGAACCACGTGCCAATGACCCCGGAAGCACCTGCCGAGCACGCCGGAACCACCTGCTCGACTCGCCAGAACCACCTGCCGGACACGCAAAAATCACCTGCCGGCTACGCCACAACCAGTTGGGGAACACTTCGGAATCACCTGCCGGGCTTGCTGGAACCACCTGCCGGTCATGCCAAAATCACCTGCCAACTACGCCAGTACCACTTGGCGGACACTGTGGAAACACCTGTCGGGCCGGCCGGAACCACATCTCAGACGTGCCAGAACCATGTGCATGAGATGCTGGAACCACACCCCGAACAGACGGAAAACACCTGCCAGACCCGTCTGAACAACCTGCCGAGCACGCCGGAGCCACCTGCTCAGCTCGCCGGAACCACCTACCTGACATGCCCAAATCACCAGCCGGGTATGCCAGAACCACTTGGCGGACACTCCGGAATCATCTGCCGGACATGCCGGAACCAGCTCTCAGACACACCAGAACCACGTGCCGGAGACGCCGGAAGCACCTGCCGAGCATGCCGGAGCCACCTGCTCGACTCGCCAGAAACACCTGCCGGACACGCCAAAATCACCTGCCGGGTACGCCAGAACCACCTGGCGGACACTCCGAAACCACCTGTCGCGCATGCCGGAACCACCTCTCAGACGTGCCGGAAGCACGTGCCGGACACGCCGGAATCACCTACCGGACAGACCGGAACCACCTGCCGAGCACGCCGGAGCCACCTGTTCGACTCGCTGGAACCACCTGCCGGACAGGCCAATATCAACTGCTGGCTATGCCAGAACCACCTGGGGGACGGTCCGGAATCACCTGCCAGCCATGGCGGAACCACCTCTCAGACGTACCAGAACCACCTGCCGGAGAAGCTGGAAACACGTCCTGGACAGTCTGGAACCACCTGCCGGCCAAGCCTGAAGCACCTGCCAAGCACAACGGAACAACCTGCCAGACACGCCAAAATCACCTGCGTGTTATGCCAGAACCACTTGGAGGACTCTCTGGGATGACCTGCCGGGCATGCCGGAACCACCTCTCAGACGTGCCAGAACCATGTGGCGGACAGTCCGGAATCACCTGTTGGGCATGCGCAACCACCTCTGAGACGTACCAGAAACACATGCCGTGCAGGCTGGAACCACCTACCGGACAGACCGGAATCACCTTTCGGGCATGCCGGAACCACCTGTCAGATGTGCCAGAAACACGTGCCGGAGACGCCGGAAGCACCTGCCAAGCACGTTGGAACCACCTGCTCAACTCACCTGAACCACCTGCCGGACATGCCAAAATCACCTGCCGACTATGCCAGAACCACTTGGCGAACACTCCGGAATCACTTGCCGGGCATGCAGGAACCACCTCTCAGACATGCCAGAACCCCGTGCCAATGACCCCGGAAGCACCTGCCGAGCACGCCGCAACCACCTGCTCGACTCGCCAGAACCACCTGCCGATCACGCAAAAATCACCTGCCGGCTACGCCACAACCAGTTGGTGAACACTTTGGAATCACCTGCCAGGCTTGCTGGAACCACCTGCCAGTCATGCCAAAATCACCTGCCAACTACGCCAGAACCGCTTGGCGGACACTGCGGAAACACCTGTCGGGCCGGCTGGAACCACATCTCAGACGTGCCAGAAACGTGTTCATGAGATGCTGGAACCACAGCCCGAACAGACGGATACCACCTGCCAGAACCGACTGAACCACCTGCTGAGCACGCCGGAATCACCTGCTCGACTCACCGGTACCACCTCCCTGACACGCCAAAATCACCTGCTGGGTATGCCAGAACCACTTGGCGGACACTCCGGAATCATCTGCCGGACATGCCGGAACCAGCTCTCAGACACACCAGAACCAAGTGCCGGAGACGCCGGAAGCACCTGCCGAGCATGCCCGAGCCACCTGCTCGACTCGCCAGAAACACCTGCCGGACACGCCAAAATCACCTGCCGGGTATGCCAGAACCACCTGGAGGACACTCCGGAATCACCTGCCGCGCATGCCGGAACCACCTCTCAGACGTGCCGGAAGCACGTGCCGGACACGCCGGAAACACCTACCGGACAGACCGGAACCACCTGCCAAGAACGCCGGAGCCACCTGTTCGACTCGCTGGAACCACCTGCCGGACAGGCCAATATCAACTGCTGGCTATGCCAGAACCACCTGGGGGACAGTCCGGGATCACCTGCCAGCCATGGCGGAACCACCTCTCAGACGTACCAGAACCACCTGCCGGAGAAGCTGGAAACACGTCCTGGACAGACTGGAACCACGTGACGGCCATGCCTGAACCACCTGCCGAGCACGGCGGAACCACCTGCCGGACACGCCAAAATCAACTGCGGGCTACGCCAGAACCACTTGGACGACTCTCCGAAATGACCTGCCGGGCATGTTGGAACCACCTCTCAGACGTGCCAGAAGCACGTGGCGGACAGTCCGGAATCACCTGTTGGGCATACGCAACCACCTCTGACACGTACCAGAACCACGTGCCGTGCACGCCGGAACCACCTACCGGACAGACCGGAATCAACTTTTGGGCATGCCGGAACCACCAGTCAGATGTGCCAGAAACACGTGCCGGAGACGCCGGAAGCACCTGCCGAGCACGTCGCAACCACCTGCTCAACTCGCCTGAACCACCTGCCGGACACGCCAAAATCACATGCCCGCTACACCAGCACCACTTCGCGGACAAGCCGGAATCACGTGAGGGGCATGCCGGCACAGCCTCTCAGACTGAACCTCGTGCCGGACACCACAGAACCACCTGCCGGACAGACCGGAACCACCTGCCGGACACGCCGGAACCACCGGCTCGACCCGACGGAACGACTGCTGGACAAGCAAAATCACCAGCCGGCTACGCCGGAAACACTTGGCGAACACTCCGGAATCACCTGCCGGGCATGCCGGAACCACCTCTCAGATATGCCAGAACCACGTGCCAATGACCCCGGAAGCACCTGCCGAGCACGCCGGAACCACCTGCTCGATTCGCCAGAACCACCTGCCGGACACGCAAAAATCACCTGCCGGCTACGCCACAACCAGTTGGGGAACACTTCGGAATCACCTGCCGGGCTTGCTGGAACCACCTGCCGGTCATGCCAAAATCACCTGCCAACTACGCCAGAACCGCTTGGCGGACACTGCGGAAACACCTGTCGGGCCGGCTGGAACCACATCTCAGACGTGCCAGAAACGTGTTCATGAGATGCTGGAACCACACCCCGAACAGACGGATACCACCTGCCAGAACCGCCTGAACCACCTGCTGAGCACGCCGGAACCACCTGCTCGACTCACCGGTACCACCTCCCTGACACGCCAAAATCACCTGCTGGGTATGCCAGAACCACTTGGCGGACACTCCGGAATCATCTGCCGGACATGCCGGAACCAGCTCTCAGACACACCAGAACCAAGTGCCGGAGACGCCGGAAGCACCTGCCGAGCATGCCGGAGCCACCTGCTCGACTCGCCAGAAACACCTGCCGGACACGCCAAAATCACCTGCCGGGTATGCCAGAACCACCTGGCGGACACTACGGAATCACCTGCCGCGCATGCCGGAACCACCTCTCAGACGTGCCGGAAGCACGTGCCGGACACGCCGGAAACACCTACCGGACAGACCGGAACCACCTGCCAAGAACGCCGGAGCCACCTGTTCGACTCGCTGGAACCACCTGCCGGACAGGCCAATATCAACTGCTGGCTATGCCAGAACCACCTGGGGGACAGTCCGGGATCACCTGCCAGCCATGGCGGAACCACCTCTCAGACGTACCACAACCACCTGCCGGAGAAGCTGGAAACACGTCCTGGACAGACTGGAACCACGTGACGGCCATGCCTGAACCACCTGCCGAGCACGGCGGAACCACCTGCCGGACACGCCAAAATCACCTGCGGGCTACGCCAGAACCACTTGGACGACTCTCCGAAATGACCTGCCGGGAATGTTGGAACCACCTCTCAGACGTGCCAGAAGCACGTGGCGGACAGTCCGGAATCACCTGTTGGGCATACGCAACCACCTCTGACACGTACCAGAACCACGTGCCGTGCACGCCAGAACCGCCTACCGGACAGACCGGAATCAACTTTTGGGCATGCCGGAACCACCAGTCAGATGTGCCAGAAACACGTGCCGGAGACGCCGGAAGCACCTGCCGAGCACGTCGCAACCACCTGCTCAACTCGCCTGAACCACCTGCCGGACACGCCAAAATCACCTGCCCGCTACACCAGCACCACTTCGCGGACAAGCCGGAATCACGTGAGGGGCATGCCGGCACAGCCTCTCAGACTGAACCTCGTGCCGGACACCACAGAACCACCTGCCGGACAGACCGGAACCACCTGCCGGACATGCCGGAACCACCGGCTCGACCCGCCGGAACGACCGCTGGACATGCAAAATCACCTGCCGGCTACGCCGGAAACACTTGGCGAACACTCCGGAATCCCCTGCCGGGCATGCCGGAACCACCAGAACCACGTGCCAATGACCCCGGAAGCACCTGCCGAGCACGCCGGAACCACCTGCTCGACTCGCCAGAACCACCTGACGGACACGCAAAAATCACCTGCCGGCTACGCCACAACCAGTTGGGGAACACTTCGGAATCACCTGCCGGGCTTGCTGGAACCACCTGCCGGTCATGCCAAAATCAGCTGCCAACTACGCCAGTACCACTTGGCGGACACTGTGGAAACACCTGTCGGGCCGGCCGGAACCACATCTCAGACGTGCCAGAACCATGTGCATGAGATGCTGGAACCACACCCCGAACAGACGGAAAACACCTGCCAGACCCGTCTGAACAACCTGCCGAGCACGCCGGAGCCACCTGCTCGACTCGCCGGAACCACCTACCTGACATGCCCAAATCACCAGCCGGGTATGCCAGAACCACTTGGCGGACACTCCGGAATCATCTGCCGGACATGCCGGAACCAGCTCTCAGACACACCAGAACCACGTGCCGGAGACGCCGGAAGCACCTGCCGAGCATGCCGGAGCCACCTGCTCGACTCGCCAGAAACACCTGCCGGACACGCCAAAATCACCTGCCGGGTACGCCAGAACCACCTGGCGGACACTCCGAAACCACCTGTCGCGCATGCCGGAACCACCTCTCAGACGTGCCGGAAGCACGTGCCGGACACGCCGGAATCACCTACCGGACAGACCGGAACCACCTGCCGAGCACGCCGGAGCCACCTGTTCGACTCGCTGGAACCACCTGCCGGACAGGCCAATATCAACTGCTGGCTATGCCAGAACCACCTGGGGGACAGTCCGGAATCACCTGCCAGCCATGGCGGAACCACCTCTCAGACGTACCAGAACCACCTGCCGGAGAAGCTGGAAACACGTCCTGGACAGACTGGAACCACCTGCCGGCAAGCCTGAACCACCTGCCAAGCACAACGGAACAACCTCCCTGACACGCCAAAGTCACCTGCTGGGTATGCCAGAACCACTTGGCGGACACTCCGGAATCATCTGCCGGACATGCCGGAACCAGCTCTCAGACACACCAGAACCAAGTGCCGGAGACGCCGGAAGCACCTGCCGAGCATGCCGGAGCCACCTGCTCGACTCGCCGGAAACACCTGCCGGACACGCCAAAATCACCTGCCGGGTATGCCAGAACCACCTGGCGGACACTACGGAATCACCTGCCGCGCATGCCGGAACCACCTCTCAGACGTGCCGGAAGCACGTGCCAGACACGCCGGAAACACCTACCGGACAGACCGGAACCACCTGCCAAGAACGCCGGAGCCACCTGTTCGACTCGCTGGAACCACCTGCCGGACAGGCCAATATCAAGTGCTGGCTATGCCAGAACCACCTGGGGGACAGTCCGGGATCACCTGCCAGCCATGGCGGAACCACCTCTCAGACGTACCAGAACCACCTGCCGGAGAAGCTGGAAACACGTCCTGGACAGACTGGAACCACGTGACGGCCATGCCTGAACCACCTGCCGAGCACGGCGGAACCACCTGCCGGACACGCCAAAATCACCTGCGGGCTACGCCAGAACCACTTGGACGACTCTCCGAAATGACCTGCCGGGCATGTTGGAACCACCTCTCAGACGTGCCAGAAGCACGTGGCGGACAGTCCGGAATCACCTGTTGGGCATACGCAACCACCTCTGACACGTACCACAACCACGTGCCGTGCACGCCGGAACCACCTACCGGACAGACCGGAATCAACTTTTGGGCATGCCGGAACCACCAGTCAGATGTGCCAGAAACACGTGCCGGAGACGCCGGAAGCACCTGCCGAGCACGTCGCAACCACCTGCTCAACTCGCCTGAACCACCTGCCGGACACGCCAAAATCACCTGCCCGCTACACCAGCACCACTTCGGGGACAAGCCGGAATCACGTGAGGGGCATGCCGGCACAGCCTCTCAGACTGAACCTCGTGCCGGACACCACAGAACCACCTGCTGGACAGACCGGAACCACCTGCCGGACACGCCGGAACCACCGGCTCGACCCGCCGGAACGACCGCTGGACATGCAAAATCACCTGCCGGCTATGCCGGAAACACTTGGCGAACACTCCGGAATCACCTGCCGGGCATGCCGGAACCACCTCTCAGATATGCCAGAACCACGTGCCAATGACCCCGGAAGCACCTGCCGAGCACGCCGGAACCACCTGCTCGACTCGCCAGAACCACCTGCCGGACACGCAAAAATCACCTGCCGGCTACGCCACAACCAGTTGGGGAACACTTCGGAATCACCTGCCGGGCTTGCTGGAACCACCTGCCGGTCATGCCAAAATCACCTGCCAACTACGCCAGTACCACTTGGCGGACACTGTGGAAACACCTGTCGGGCCGGCCGGAACCACATCTCAGACGTGCCAGAACCATGTGCATGAGATGCTGGAACCACACCACGAACAGACGGAAAACACCTGCCAGACCCGTCTGAACAACCTGCCGAGCATGCCGGAGCCACCTGCTCGACTCGCCGGAACCACCTAACTGACATGCCCAAATCAATAGGCGGGTATGCCAGAACCACTTGGTGGACACTCCGGAATCATCTGCCGGACATGCCGGAACCAGCTCTCAGACACACCAGAACCACGTGCCGGAGACGCCGGAAGCACCTGCCGAGCATGCCGGAGCCACCTGCTCGACTCGCCAGAACCACCTGCCGGACACGCCAAAATCACCTGCCGGGTACGCCAGAACCACCTGGCGGACACTCCGAAACCACCTGTCGCGCATGCCGGAACCACCTCTCAGACGTGCCGGAAGCACGTGCCGGACACGCCGGAATCACCTACCGGACAGACCGGAACCAGCTGCCGAGCACGCCGGAGCCACCTGTTCGACTCGCTGGAACCACCTGCCGGACAGGCCAATATCAACTGCTGGCTATGCCAGAACCACCTGGGGGACGGTCCGGAATCACCTGCCAGCCATGGCGGAACCACTTCTCAGACGTACCAGAACCACCTGCCGGAGAAGCTGGAAACACGTCCCGGACAGTCTGGAACCACCTGACGGCCAAGCCTGAAGCACCTGCCAAGCACAACGGAACAACCTGCCAGACACGCCAAAATCACCTGCGTGTTATGCCAGAACCACTTGGAGGACTCTCTGGGATGACCTGCCGGGCATGCCGGAACCACCTCTCAGACGTGCCAGAACTATGTGGCGGACAGTCCGGAATCACCTGTTGGGCATGCGCAACCACCTCTGAGACGTACCAGAAACACATGCCGTGCAGGCTGGAACCACCTACCGGACAGACCGGAATCACCTTTCGGGCATGCCGGAACCACCTGTCAGATGTGCCAGAAACACGTGCCGGAGACGCCGGAAGCACCTGCCAAGCACGTTGGAACCACCTGCTCAACTCACCTGAACCACCTGCCGGACATGCCAAAATCACCTGCCGACTATGCCAGAACCACTTGGTGAACACTCCGGAATCACTTGCCGGGCATGCAGGAACCACCTCTCAGACATGCCAGAACCCCGTGCCAATGACCCCGGAAGCACCAGCCGAGCACGCCGGAACCACCTGCTCGACTCGCCAGAACCACCTGCCGATCACGCAAAAATCACCTGCCGGCTACGCCACAACCAGTTGGTGAACACTTTGGAATCACCTGCCAGGCTTGCTGGAACCACCTGCCAGTCATGCCAAAAGCACCTGCCAACTACGCCAGAACCGCTTGGCGGACACTGCGGAAACACCTGTCGGGCCGGCTGGAACCACATCTCAGACGTGCCAGAAACGTGTTCATGAGATGCTGGAACCACACCCCGAACAGACGGATACCACCTGCCAGAACCGCCTGAACCACCTGCTGAGCACGCCGGAACCACCTGCTCGACTCACCGGTACCACCTCCCTGACACGCCAAAATCACCTGCTGGGTATGCCAGAACCACTTGGCGGACACTCCGGAATCATCTGCCGGACATGCCGGAACCAGCTCTCAGACACACCAGAACCAAGTGCCGGAGACGCCGGAAGCACCTGCGAGCATGCCGGAGCCACCTGCTCGACTCGCCAGAAACACCTGCCAGACACGAGAAAATCACCTGCCGGGTATGCCAGAACCACCTGGCGGACACTCCGGAATCACCTGCCGCGCATGCCGGAACCACCTCTCAGACGTGCCGGAAGCACGTGCCAGACACGCCGGAAACACCTACCGGACAGACCGGAACCACCTGCCAAGAACGCCGGAGCCACCTGTTCGACTCGCTGGAACCACCTGCCGGACAGGCCAATATCAACTGCTGGCTATGCCAGAACCACCTGGGGGACAGTCCGGGATCACCTGCCAGCCATGGCGGAACCACCTCTCAGACGTACCAGAACCACCTGCCGGAGAAGCTGGAAACACGTCCTGGACAGACTGGAACCACGTGACGGCCATGCCTGAACCACCTGCCGAGCACGGCGGAACCACCTGCCGGACACGCCAAAATCACCTGCAGGCTACGCCAGAACCACTTGGACGACTCTCCGAAATGACCTGCCGGGCATGTTGGAACCACCTCTCAGACGTGCCAGAAGCACGTGGCGGACAGTCCGGAATCACCTGTTGGGCATACGCAACCACCTCTGACACGTACCAGAACCACGTGCCGTGCACGCCGGAACCACCTACCGTACAGACCGGAATCAACTTTTGGGCATGCCGGAACCACCAGTCAGATGTGCCAGAAACACGTGCCGGAGACGCCGGAAGCACCTGCCGAGCACGTCGCAACCACCTGCTCAACTCGCCTGAACCACCTGCCGGACACGCCAAAATCACCTGCCCGCTACACCAGCACCACTTCGGGGACAAGCCGGAATCACGTGAGGGGCATGCCGGCACAGCCTCTCAGACTGAACCTCGTGCCGGACACCACAGAACCACCTGCCGGACAGACCGGAACCACCTGCCGGACACGCCGGAACCACCGGCTCGACCCGCCGGAACGACCGCTGGACATGCAAAATCACCTGCCGGCTACGCCGGAAACACTTGGCGAACACTCCGGAATCACCTGCCGGGCATGCCGGAACCACCTCTCAGATATGCCAGAACCACGTGCCAATGACCCCGGAAGCACCTGCCGAGCACGCCGGAACCACCTGCTCGACTCGCCAGAACCACCTGCCGGACACGCAAAAATCACCTGCCGGCTACGCCACAACCAGTTGGGGAACACTTCGGAATCACCTGCCGAGCTTGCTGGAACCACCTGCCGGTCATGCCAAAATCACCTGCCAACTACGCCAGTACCACTTGGTGGACACTGTGGAAACACCTGTCGGGCCGTCGGGAACCACATCTCAGACGTGCCCGAACCATGTGCATGAGATGCTGGAACCACACCCCGAACAGACGGAAAACATCTGCCAGACCCGTCTGAACAACCTGCCCAGCACGCCGGAGCCACCTGCTCGACTCGCCGGAACCACCTACCTGACATGCCCAAATCACCAGCCGGGTATGCCAGAACCACTTGGCGCACACTCCGGAATCATCTGCCGGACATGCCGGAACCAGCTCTCAGACACACCAGAACCACGTGCCGGAGACGCCGGAAGCACCTGCCGAGCATGCCGGAGCCACCTGCTCGACTCGCCAGAAACACCTGCCGGACACGCCAAAATCACCTGCCGGGTACGCCAGAACCACCTGACGGACACTCCGAAATCATCTGTCGCACATACCGGAACCACCTCTCAGACGTGCCGGAAGCACGTGCCGGACACGCCGGAATCACCTACCGGACAGACCGGAACCAGCTGCCGAGCACGCCGGAGCCACCTGTTCGACTCGCTGGAACCACCTGCCGGACAGGCCAATATCAACTGCTGGCTATGCCAGAACCACCTGGGGGACGGTCCGGAATCACCTGCCAGCCATGGCGGAACCACCTCTCAGACGTACCAGAACCACCTGCCGGAGAAGCTGGAAACACGTCCTGGACAGTCTGGAACCACCTGCCGGCCAAGCCTGAAGCACCTGCCAAGCACAACGGAACAACCTGCCAGACACGCCAAAATCACCTGCGTGTTATGCCAGAACCACTTGGAGGACTCTCTGGGATGACCTGCCGGGCATGCCGGAACCACCTCTCAGACGTGCCAGAACCATGTGGCGGACAGTCCGGAATCACCTGTTGGGCATGCGCAACCACCTCTGAGACGTACCAGAACCACATGCCGTGCAGGCTGGAACCACCTACCGGACAGACCGGAATCACCTTTCGGGCATGCCGGAACCACCTGTCAGATGTGCCAGAAACACGTGCCGGAGACGCCGGAAGCACCTGCCAAGCACGTTGGAACCACCTGCTCAACTCGCCTGAACCACCTGCCGGACATGCCAAAATCACCTGCCGACTATGCCAGAACCACTTGGCGAACACTCCGGAATCACTTGCCGGGCATGCAGGAACCACCTCTCAGACATGCCAGAACCCCGTGCCAATGACCCCGGAAGCACCAGCCGAGCACGCCGGAACCACCTGCTCGACTCGCCAGAACCACCTGCCGATCACGCAAAAATCACCTGCCGGCTACGCCACAACCAGTTGGTGAAGACTTTGGAATCACCTGCCAGGCTTGCTGGAACCACCTGCCAGTCATGCCAAAATCACCTGCCAACTACGCCAGAACCGCTTGGCGGACACTGCGGAAACACCTGTCGGGCCGGCTGGAACCACATCTCAGACATGCCAGAAACGTGTTCATGAGATGCTGGAACCACACCCCGAACAGACGGATACCACCTGCCAGAACCGCCTGAACCACCTGCTGAGCACGCCGGAACCACCTGCTCGACTCACCGGTACCACCTCCCTGACACGCCAAAATCACCTGCTGGGTATGCCAGAACCACTTGGCGGACACTCCGGAATCATCTGCCGGACATGACGAACCAGCTCTCAGACACACCAGAACCAAGTGCCGGAGACGCCGGAAGCACCTGCCGAGCACGCCGGAGCCACCTGCTCGACTCGCCAGAAACACCTGCCGGACACGCCAAAATCACCTGCCGGGTATGCCAGAACCACCTGGCGGACACTACGGAATCACCTGCCGCGCATGCGGGAACCACCTCTCAGACGTGCCGGAAGCACGTGCCAGACACGCCGGAAACACCTACCGGACAGACCGGAACCACCTGCCAAGAACGCCGGAGCCACCTGTTCGACTCGCTGGAACCACGTGCCGGACAGGCCAATATCAACTGCTGGCTATGCCAGAACCACCTGGGGGACAGTCCGGGATCACCTGCCAGCCATGGCGGAACCACCTCTCAGACGTACCAGAACCACCTGCCGGAGAAGCTGGAAACACGTCCTGGACAGTCTGGAACCACGTGACGGCCATGCCTGAACCACCTGCCGAGCACGGCGGAACCACCTGCCGGACACGCCAAAATCACCTGCGGGCTACGCCAGAACCACTTGGACGACTCTCCGAAATGACCTGCCGGGCATGTTGGAACCACCTCTCAGACGTGCCAGAAGCACGTGGCGGACAGTCCGGAATCACCTGTTGGGCATACGCAACCACCTCTGACATGTACCAGAACCACGTGCCGTGCACGCCGGAACCACCTACCGGACAGACCGGAATCAACTTTTGGGCATGCCGGAACCACCAGTCAGATGTGCCAGAAACACGTGCCGGAGACGCCGGAAGCACCTGCCGAGCACGTCGCAACCACCTGCTCAACTCGCCTGAACCACCTGCCGGACACGCCAAAATCACCTGCCCGCTACACCAGCACCACTTCGGGGACAAGCCGGAATCACGTGAGGGGCATGCCGGCACAGCCTCTCAGACTGAACCTCATGCCGGACACCACAGAACCACCTGCCGGACAGACAGGAACCACCTGCCGGACACGCCGGAACCACCGGCTCGACCCACCGGAACGACCGCTGGACATGCAAAATCTCCAGCCGGCTACGCCAGAAACACTTGGCGAACACTCTGGAATCACCTGCCGGTCATGCCAGAACCACCTCTCAGATATGCCAGAACCACGTGCCAATGACCCTGGAAGCACCTGCCGAGCACGCCGGAACCACCTGCTCGACTCGCCAGAACCACCTGCCGGACACGCAAAAATCACCTGCCGGCTACGCCACAACCAGTTGGGGAACACTTCGGAATCACCTGCCGGGCTTGCTGGAACCACCTGCAGGTCATGCCAAAATCACCTGCCAACTACACCAGTACCACTTGGCGGACACTGTGGAAACACCTCTCGGACCGGCCAGAACCACATCTCAGACGTGCCAGAACCATGTGCATGAGATCCTGGAACCACACCCCGAACAGACGGAAAACACCTGCCAGACCCGTCTGAACAACCTGCCGAGCATGCCGGAGCCACCTGCTCGACTCGCCAGAAACACCTGCCGGACACGCCAAAATCACCTGCCGGGTACGCCAGAACCACCTGACGGACACTGCGAAACCACCTGTCGCGCATGCCGGAACCACCTCTCCGACGTGCCGGAAGCACGTGCGGGACACGCCGGAATCACCTACCGGACAGACCGGAACCACCTGCCGAGCACGCCGGAGCCACCTGTTCGACTCGCTGGAACCACCTGCCGGACAGGCCAATATCAACTGCTGGCTATGCCAGAACCACCTGGGGGACGGTCCGGAATCACCTGCCAGCCATGGCGGAACCACCTCTCAGACGTACCAGAACCACCTGCCGGAGAAGCTGGAAACACGTCCTGGACAGTCTGGAACCACCTGCCGGCCAAGCCTGAACCACCTGCCAAGCACAACGTAACAACCTGCCAGACACGCCAAAATCACCTGCGTGTTATGCCAGAACCACTTGGAGGACTCTCTGGGATGACCTGCCGGGCATGCCGGAACCACCTCTCAGACGTGCCAGAACCATGTGGCGGACAGTCCGGATTCACCTGTTGGGCATGCGCAACCACCTCTGAGACGTACCAGAACCACATGCCGTGCAGGCTGGAACCACCTACCGGACAGACTGGAATCACCTTTCGGGCATGCCGGAACCACCTGTCAGATGTGCCAGAAACACGTGCCGGAGACGCCGGAAGCACCTGCCAAGCACGTTGGAACCACCTGCTCAACTCGCCTGAACCACCTGCCGGACATGCCAAAATCACCTGCCGACTATGCCAGAACCACTTGGCGAACACTCCGGAATCACTTGCCGGGCATGCAGGAACCACCTCTCAGACATGCCAGAACCCCGTGCCAATGACCCCGGAAGCACCAGCCGAGCACGCAGGAACCACCTGCTCGACTCGCCAGAACCACCTGCCGATCACGCAAAAATCACCTGCCGGCTACGCCACAACCAGTTGGTGAACACTTTGGAATCACCTGCCAGGCTTGCTGGAACCACCTGCCAGTCATGCCAAAATCACCTGCCAACTACGCCAGAACCGCTTGGCGGACACTGCGGAAACACCTGTCGGGCCGGCTGGAACCACATCTCAGACGTGCCAGAAACGTGTTCATGAGATGCTGGACCCACACCCCGAACAGACGGATACCACCTGCCAGAACCGCCTGAACCACCTGCTGAGCACGCCGGAACCACCTGCTCGACTCACCGGTACCACCTCCCTGACACGCCAAAATCACCTGCTGGGTATGCCAGAACCACTTGGCGGACACTCCGGAATCATCTGCCGGACATGCCGGAACCAGCTCTCAGACACACCAGAACCAAGTGCCGGAGACGCCGGAAGCACCTGCCCAGCATACCGGAGACACCTGCTCGACTCGCCGGAAACACCTGCCGGACACGCCAAAATCACCTGCCGGGTATGCCAGAACCACCTGG
>NW_027227258.1:0-46986 GCF_037783145.1 Equus przewalskii | reverse complement strand
CCAGGTTCTCCGGCAGGTGGTTCTGGTACGTCTGAGAGGTGGTTCCGCCATGGCTGGCAGGTGATTCCGGACCGTCCCCCAGGTGGTTCTGGCATAGCCAGCAGTTGATATTGGCCTGTCCGGCAGGTGGTTCCAGCGAGTCGAACAGGTGGCTCCGGCGTGCTCGGCAGGTGGTTCCGGTCTGTCGGGTAGGTGATTCCGGCGTGTCCGGCACGTGCTTCCGGCACGTCTGAGAGGTGGTTCCGGCATGCGCGACAGTTGGTTTCGGAGTGTCCGCCAGGTGGTTCTGGCGTACCCGGCAGGTGATTTTGGCGTGTCCGGCAGGTGTTTCTGGCGAGTCGAGCAGGTGGCTCCGGCATGCTCGGCAGGTGCTTCCGGCGTCTCCGGCACGTGGTTCTGGTGTGTCTGAGAGCTGGTTCCGGCATGTCCGGCAGATGATTCCGGAGTGTCCGCCAAGTGGTTCTGGCATACCCGGCTGGTGATTTGGGCATGTCAGGTAGGTGGTTCCGGCGAGTCGAGCAGGTGGCTCCGGCGTGCTTGGCAGGTTGTTCAGACGGGTCTGGCAGGTGTTTTCCGTCTGTTCGGGGTGTGGTTCCAGCATCTCATGCACATGGTTCTGGCACGTCTGAGATGTGGTTCCGGCCGGCCCGACAGGTGTTTCCACAGTGTCCGCCAAGTGGTACTGGCGTAGTTGGCAGGTGATTTTGGCATGACCGGCAGGTGGTTCCAGCAAGCCCGGCAGGTGATTCCGAAGTGTTCCCCAACTGGTTGTGGCGTAGCCGGCAGGTGATTTTTGCGTGTCCGGCAGGTGGTTCTGGCGAGTCGAGCAGGTGGTTCCGGCGTGCTCGGCAGGTGCTTCCGGGGTCATTGGCACGTGGTTCTGGCATATCTGAGAGGTGGTTCTGGCATGCCCGGCAGGTGATTCCGGAGTGTTCGCCAAGTGTTTCCGGCGTAGCCGGCAGGTGATTTTGCATGTCCAGCGGTCGTTCCGGCGGGTCGAGCCGGTGGTTCCGGCGTGTCCGGCAGGTGGTTCCGGTCTGTCCGGCAGGTGGTTCTGTGGTGTCCGGCACGAGGTTCAGTCTGAGAGGCTGTGCCGGCATGCCCCTCATGTGATTCCGGCTTGTCCCCGAAGTGGTGCTGGTGTAGCGGGCAGGTGATTTTGGCGTGTCCGGCAGGTGGTTCAGGCGAGTTGAGCAGGTGGTTGCGACGTGCTCGGCAGGTGCTTCCGGCGTCTCCGGCACGTGTTTCTGGCACATCTGACTGGTGGTTCCGGCATGCCCAAAAGTTGATTCCGGTCTGTCCGGTAGGTGGTTCCGGCGTGCACGGCACGTGGTTCTGGTACGTCTCTGAGGTGGTTGCGTATGCCCAACAGGTGATTCCGGACTGTCCGCCACGTGCTTCTGGCACGTCTGAGAGGTGGTTCCAACATGCCCGGCAGGTCATTTCGGAGAGTCGTCCAAGTGGTTCTGGCGTAGCCGGCAGGTGATTTTGGCGTGTCCGGCAGTTGGTTCCGCCGTGCTCGGCAGGTGGTTCAGGCATGGCCGTCACGTGGTTCCAGTCTGTCCAGGACGTGTTTCCAGCTTCTCCGGCAGGTGGTTCTGGTACGTCTGAGAGGTGGTTCCGCCATGGCTGGCAGGTGATCCCGGACCGTCCCCCAGGTGGTTCTGGCATAGCCAGCAGTTGATATTGGCCTGTCCGGCAGGTGGTTCCAGCGAGTCGAACAGGTGGCTCCGGCGTTCTTGGCAGGTGGTTCCGGTCTGTCCGGTAGTTGTTTCCGGCGTGTCTGGCACGTGCTTCCGGCACGTCTGAGAGGTGGTTCCGGCATGCCCGGCAGGTGGTTTCGTAGTGTCCGCAAGGTGGTTCTGGCATACCTGGCAGGTGATTTTGGCGTGTCCGGCAGGTGTTTCTGGCGTGTCGAGCACGTGGCTCCGGCATGCTCGGCAGGTGCTTCCGGCGTCTCCGGCACTTGGTTCTGGTGTGTCTGAGAGCTGGTTCCGGCATGTCCGGCAGATGATTCCGGAGTGTCCGCCAAGTGGTTCTGGCATACCCAGCAGGTGATTTTGGCGTGTCACGGAGGTGGTACCGGTGAGTCGAGCAGGTAGTTCCAGCGTGCTCAGCAGGTGGTTCAGGCGGTTCTGGCAGGTGGTATCCGTCTGTTCGGGGTGTGGTTCCAGCATCTCATGAACACGTTTCTGGCACGTCTGAGATGTGGTTCCAGCCGGCCCGACAGGTGTTTCCGCAGTGTCCGCCAAGCGGTTCTGGCGTAGTTGGCAGGTGATTTTGGCATGACTGGCAGGTGGTTCCAGCAAGCCTGGCAGGTGATTCCAAAGTGTTCACCAACTGGTTGTGGCGTAGCCGGCAGGTGATTTTTGCGTGATCGGCAGGTGGTTCTGGCGAGTCGAGCAGGTGGTTCCGGCGTGCTCGGCTGGTGCTTCCGGGGTCATTGGCACGGGGTTCTGGCATGTCTGAGAGGTGGTTCCTGCATGCCCGGCAAGTGATTCCGGAGTGTTCGCCAAGTGGTTCTGGCATAGTCGGCAGGTGATTTTGGCATGTCCGGCAGGTGGTTCAGGCGAGTTGAGCAGGTGGTTCCAACGTGCTTGGCAGGTGCTTCCGGCGTCTCCGGCACGTGTTTCTGGCACATCTGACAGGTGGTTCCGGCATGCCCGAAAGGTGATTCCGGTCTGTCCGGTAGGTGGTTCCAGCCTGCACGGCATGTGGTTCTGGTACGTCTCAGAGGTGGTTGCGCATGCCCAACAGGTGATTCCGGACTGTCCGCCACATGGTTCTGGCACGTCTGAGAGGTGGTTCCGGCATGCCCGGCAGGTCATCCCAGAGAGTCCTCCAAGTGGTTCTGGCATAACACGCAGGTGATTTTGGAGTGTCTGGCAGGTTGTTCCGTTGTGCTTGGCAGGTGGTTCAGGCTTGGCCGGCAGGTGGTTCCACACTGTCCAGGACGTGTTTCCAGCTTCTCCGGCAGGTGGTTCTGGTACGTCTGAGAGGTGGTTCCGCCATGGCTGGCAGGTGATTCCGGACCGTCCCCCAGGTGGTTCTGGCATAGCCAGCAGTTGATATTGGCCTGTCCGGCAGGTGGTTCCAGCGAGTCGAACAGGTGGCTCCGGCGTGCTCGGCAGGTGGTTCCGGTCTGTCGGGTAGGTGATTCCGGCGTGTCCGGCACGTGCTTCCGGCACGTCTGAGAGGTGGTTCCGGCATGCGCGACAGGTGGTTTCGGAGTGCCCGCCAGGTGGTTCTGGCATACCCGGCAGGTGATTTTGGCGTGTCCGGCAGGTGTTTCTGGCGAGTCGAGCAGGTGGCTCCGGCATGCTCGGCAGGTGCTTCCGGCGTCTCCGGCACGTGGTTCTGGTGTGTCTGAGAGCTGGTTCCGGCATGTCCGGCAGATGATTCCGGAGTGTCCGCCAAGTGGTTCTGGCATACCCAGCAGGTGATTTTGGCGTGTCAGGGAGGTGGTACCGGTGAGTCGAGCAGGTGGTTCCGGCGTGCTCAGCAGGTGGTTCAGGCGGTTCTGGCAGGTGGTATCCGTCTGTTCGGGGTGTGGTTCCAGCATCTCATGAACACGTTTCTGGCACGTCTGAGATGTGGTTCCAGCCGGCCCGACAGGTGTTTCCGCAGTGTCCGCCAAGCGGTTCTGGCGTAGTTGGCAGGTGATTTTGGCATGACTGGCAGGTGGTTCCAGCAAGCCTGGCAGGTGATTCCAAAGTGTTCACCAACTGGTTGTGGCGTAGCCGGCAGGTGATTTTTGCGTGATCGGCAGGTGGTTCTGGCGAGTCGAGCAGGTGGTTCCGGCGTGCTCGGCTGGTGCTTCCGGGGTCATTGGCACGCGGTTCTGGCATGTCTGAGAGGTGGTTCCTGCATGCCCGGCAAGTGATTCCGGAGTGTTCGCCAAGTGGTTCTGGCATAGTCGGCAGGTGATTTTGGCATGTCCGGCAGGTGGTTCAGGCGAGTTGAGCAGGTGGTTCCAACGGGCTTGGCAGGTGCTTCCGGCGTCTCCGGCACGTGTTTCTGGCACATCTGACAGGTGGTTCCGGCATGCCCGAAAGGTGATTCCGGTCTGTCCGGTAGGTGGTTCCAGCCTGCACGGCATGTGGTTCTGGTACGTCTCAGAGGTGGTTGCGCATGCCCAACAGGTGATTCCGGACTGTCCGCCACATGGTTCTGGCACGTCTGAGAGGTGGTTCCGGCATGCCCGGCAGGTCATCCCAGAGAGTCCTCCAAGTGGTTCTGGCATAACACGCAGGTGATTTTGGCGTGTCTGGCAGGTTGTTCCGTTGTGCTTGGCAGGTGGTTCAGGCTTGGCCGGCAGGTGGTTCCAGACTGTCCAGGACGTGTTTCCAGGTTCTCCGGCAGGTGGTTCTGGTACGTCTGAGAGGTGGTTCCGCCATGGCTGGCAGGTGATTCCGGACCGTCCCCCAGGTGGTTCTGGCATAGCCAGCAGTTGATATTGGCCTGTCCGGCAGGTGGTTCCAGCGAGTCGAACAGGTGGCTCCGGCGTGCTCGGCAGGTGGTTCCGGTCTGTCCGGTAGGTGATTCCGGCGTGTCCGGCACGTGCTTCCGGCACGTCTGAGAGGTGGTTCCGGCATGCGCGACAGTTGGTTTCGGAGTGTCCGCCAGGTGGTTCTGGCGTACCCGGCAGGTGATTTTGGCGTGTCCGGCAGGTGTTTCTGGCGAGTCGAGCAGGTGGCTCCGGCATGCTCGGCAGGTGCTTCCGGCGTCTCCGGCACGTGGTTCTGGTGTGTCTGAGAGCTGGTTCCGGCATGTCCGGCAGATGATTCCGGAGTGTCCGCCAAGTGGTTCTGGCATACCCGGCTGGTGATTTGGGCATGTCAGGTAGGTGGTTCCGGCGAGTCGAGCAGGTGGCTCCGGCGTGCTTGGCAGGTTGTTCAGACGGGTCTGGCAGGTGTTTTCCGTCTGTTCGGGGTGTGGTTCCAGCATCTCATGCACATGGTTCTGGCACGTCTGAGATGCGGTTCCGGCCGGCCCGACAGGTGTTTCCACAGTGTCCGCCAAGTGGTACTGGCGTAGTTGGCAGGTGATTTTGGCATGACCGGCAGGTGGTTCCAGCAAGCCCGGCAGGTGATTCCGAAGTGTTCCCCAACTGGTTGTGGCGTAGCCGGCAGGTGATTTTTGCGTGTCCGGCAGGTGGTTCTGGCGAGTCGAGCAGGTGGTTCCGGCGTGCTCGGCAGGCGCTTCCGGGGTCATTGGCACGTGGTTCTGGCATATCTGAGAGGTGGTTCTGGCATGCCCGGCAGGTGATTCCGGAGTGTTCGCCAAGTGTTTCCGGCGTAGCCGGCAGGTGATTTTGCATGTCCAGCGGTCGTTCCGGCGGGTCGAGCCGGTGGTTCCGGCGTGTCCGGCAGGTGGTTCCGGTCTGTCCGGCAGGTGATTCTGTGGTGTCCGGCACGAGGTTCAGTCTGAGAGGCTGTGCCGGCATGCCCCTCATGTGATTCCGGCTTGTCCCCGAAGTGGTGCTGGTGTAGCGGGCAGGTGATTTTGGCGTGTCCGGCAGGTGGTTCAGGCGAGTTGAGCAGGTGGTTGCGACGTGCTCGGCAGGTGCTTCCGGCGTCTCCGGCACGTGTTTCTGGCACATCTGACTGGTGGTTCCGGCATGCCCAAAAGTTGATTCCGGTCTGTCCGGTAGGTGGTTCCGGCGTGCACGGCACGTGGTTCTGGTACGTCTCTGAGGTGGTTGCGTATGCCCAACAGGTGATTCCGGACTGTCCGCCACGTGCTTCTGGCACGTCTGAGAGGTGGTTCCAACATGCCCGGCAGGTCATTTCGGAGAGTCGTCCAAGTGGTTCTGGCGTAGCCGGCAGGTGATTTTGGCGTGTCCGGCAGTTGGTTCCGCCGTGCTCGGCAGGTGGTTCAGGCATGGCCGTCACGTGGTTCCAGTCTGTCCAGGACGTGTTTCCAGCTTCTCCGGCAGGTGGTTCTGGTACGTCTGAGAGGTGGTTCCGCCATGGCTGGCAGGTGATCCCGGACCGTCCCCCAGGTGGTTCTGGCATAGCCAGCAGTTGATATTGGCCTGTCCGGCAGGTGGTTCCAGCGAGTCGAACAGGTGGCTCCGGCGTTCTTGGCAGGTGGTTCCGGTCTGTCCGGTAGTTGTTTCCGGCGTGTCTGGCACGTGCTTCCGGCACGTCTGAGAGGTGGTTCCGGCATGCCCGGCAGGTGGTTTCGTAGTGTCCGCAAGGTGGTTCTGGCATACCTGGCAGGTGATTTTGGCGTGTCCGGCAGGTGTTTCTGGCGTGTCGAGCACGTGGCTCCGGCATGCTCGGCAGGTGCTTCCGGCGTCTCCGGCACTTGGTTCTGGTGTGTCTGAGAGCTGGTTCCGGCATGTCCGGCAGATGATTCCGGAGTGTCCGCCAAGTGGTTCTGGCATACCCAGCAGGTGATTTTGGCGTGTCACGGAGGTGGTACCGGTGAGTCGAGCAGGTAGTTCCAGCGTGCTCAGCAGGTGGTTCAGGCGGTTCTGGCAGGTGGTATCCGTCTGTTCGGGGTGTGGTTCCAGCATCTCATGAACACGTTTCTGGCACGTCTGAGATGTGGTTCCAGCCGGCCCGACAGGTGTTTCCGCAGTGTCCGCCAAGCGGTTCTGGCGTAGTTGGCAGGTGATTTTGGCATGACTGGCAGGTGGTTCCAGCAAGCCTGGCAGGTGATTCCAAAGTGTTCACCAACTGGTTGTGGCGTAGCCGGCAGGTGATTTTTGCGTGATCGGCAGGTGGTTCTGGCGAGTCGAGCAGGTGGTTCCGGCGTGCTCGGCTGGTGCTTCCGGGGTCATTGGCACGGGGTTCTGGCATGTCTGAGAGGTGGTTCCTGCATGCCCGGCAAGTGATTCCGGAGTGTTCGCCAAGTGGTTCTGGCATAGTCGGCAGGTGATTTTGGCATGTCCGGCAGGTGGTTCAGGCGAGTTGAGCAGGTGGTTCCAACGTGCTTGGCAGGTGCTTCCGGCGTCTCCGGCACGTGTTTCTGGCACATCTGACAGGTGGTTCCGGCATGCCCGAAAGGTGATTCCGGTCTGTCCGGTAGGTGGTTCCAGCCTGCACGGCATGTGGTTCTGGTACGTCTCAGAGGTGGTTGCGCATGCCCAACAGGTGATTCCGGACTGTCCGCCACATGGTTCTGGCACGTCTGAGAGGTGGTTCCGGCATGCCCGGCAGGTCATCCCAGAGAGTCCTCCAAGTGGTTCTGGCATAACACGCAGGTGATTTTGGAGTGTCTGGCAGGTTGTTCCGTTGTGCTTGGCAGGTGGTTCAGGCTTGGCCGGCAGGTGGTTCCACACTGTCCAGGACGTGTTTCCAGCTTCTCCGGCAGGTGGTTCTGGTACGTCTGAGAGGTGGTTCCGCCATGGCTGGCAGGTGATTCCGGACCGTCCCCCAGGTGGTTCTGGCATAGCCAGCAGTTGATATTGGCCTGTCCGGCAGGTGGTTCCAGCGAGTCGAACAGGTGGCTCCGGCGTGCTCGGCAGGTGGTTCCGGTCTGTCGGGTAGGTGATTCCGGCGTGTCCGGCACGTGCTTCCGGCACGTCTGAGAGGTGGTTCCGGCATGCGCGACAGGTGGTTTCGGAGTGCCCGCCAGGTGGTTCTGGCATACCCGGCAGGTGATTTTGGCGTGTCCGGCAGGTGTTTCTGGCGAGTCGAGCAGGTGGCTCCGGCATGCTCGGCAGGTGCTTCCGGCGTCTCCGGCACGTGGTTCTGGTGTGTCTGAGAGCTGGTTCCGGCATGTCCGGCAGATGATTCCGGAGTGTCCGCCAAGTGGTTCTGGCATACCCAGCAGGTGATTTTGGCGTGTCAGGGAGGTGGTACCGGTGAGTCGAGCAGGTGGTTCCGGCGTGCTCAGCAGGTGGTTCAGGCGGTTCTGGCAGGTGGTATCCGTCTGTTCGGGGTGTGGTTCCAGCATCTCATGAACACGTTTCTGGCACGTCTGAGATGTGGTTCCAGCCGGCCCGACAGGTGTTTCCGCAGTGTCCGCCAGGCGGTTCTGGCGTAGTTGGCAGGTGATTTTGGCATGACTGGCAGGTGGTTCCAGCAAGCCTGGCAGGTGATTCCAAAGTGTTCACCAACTGGTTGTGGCGTAGCCGGCAGGTGATTTTTGCGTGATCGGCAGGTGGTTCTGGCGAGTCGAGCAGGTGGTTCCGGCGTGCTCGGCTGGTGCTTCCGGGGTCATTGGCACGCGGTTCTGGCATGTCTGAGAGGTGGTTCCTGCATGCCCGGCAAGTGATTCCGGAGTGTTCGCCAAGTGGTTCTGGCATAGTCGGCAGGTGATTTTGGCATGTCCGGCAGGTGGTTCAGGCGAGTTGAGCAGGTGGTTCCAACGGGCTTGGCAGGTGCTTCCGGCGTCTCCGGCACGTGTTTCTGGCACATCTGACAGGTGGTTCCGGCATGCCCGAAAGGTGATTCCGGTCTGTCCGGTAGGTGGTTCCAGCCTGCACGGCATGTGGTTCTGGTACGTCTCAGAGGTGGTTGCGCATGCCCAACAGGTGATTCCGGACTGTCCGCCACATGGTTCTGGCACGTCTGAGAGGTGGTTCCGGCATGCCCGGCAGGTCATCCCAGAGAGTCCTCCAAGTGGTTCTGGCATAACACGCAGGTGATTTTGGCGTGTCTGGCAGGTTGTTCCGTTGTGCTTGGCAGGTGGTTCAGGCTTGGCCGGCAGGTGGTTCCAGACTGTCCAGGACACGTTTCCAGCTTCTCCGGCAGGTGGTTCTGGTACGTCTGAGAGGTGGTTCCGCCATGGCTGGCAGGTGATTCCGGACCGTCCCCCAGGTGGTTCTGGCATAGCCAGCAGTTGATATTGGCCTGTCCGGCAGGTGGTTCCAGCGAGTCGAACAGGTGGTTCCGGCGTGCTCGGCAGGTGGTTCCGGTCTGTCCGGTAGGTGATTCCGGCGTGTCCAGCACGTGCTTCCGGCACGTCTGAGAGGTGGTTCCGGCATGCGCGACAGTTGGTTTCGGAGTGTCCGCCAGGTGGTTCTGGCGTACCCGGCAGGTGATTTTGGCGTGTCCGGCAGGTGTTTCTGGCGAGTCGAGCAGGTGGCTCCGGCATGCTCGGCAGGTGCTTCCGGCGTCTCCGGCACGTGGTTCTGGTCTGTCTGAGAGCTGGTTCCGGCATGTCCGGCAGATGATTCCGGAGTGTCCGCCAAGTGGTTCTGGCATACCCGGCTGGTGATTTGGGCATGTCAGGTAGGTGGTTCCGGCGAGTCGAGCAGGTGGCTCCGGCGTGCTTGGCAGGTTGTTCAGACGGGTCTGGCAGGTGTTTTCCGTCTGTTCGGGGTGTGGTTCCAGCATCTCATGCACATGGTTCTGGCACGTCTGAGATGCGGTTCCGGCCGGCCCGACAGGTGTTTCCACAGTGTCCGCCAAGTGGTACTGGCGTAGTTGGCAGGTGATTTTGGCATGACCGGCAGGTGGTTCCAGCAAGCCCGGCAGGTGATTCCGAAGTGTTCCCCAACTGGTTGTGGCGTAGCCGGCAGGTGATTTTTGCGTGTCCGGCAGGTGGTTCTGGCGAGTCGAGCAGGTGGTTCCGGCGTGCTCGGCAGGCGCTTCCGGGGTCATTGGCACGTGGTTCTGGCATATCTGAGAGGTGGTTCTGGCATGCCCGGCAGGTGATTCCGGAGTGTTCGCCAAGTGTTTCCGGCGTAGCCGGCAGGTGATTTTGCATGTCCAGCGGTCGTTCCGGCGGGTCGAGCCGGTGGTTCCGGCGTGTCCGGCAGGTGGTTCCGGTCTGTCCGGCAGGTGATTCTGTGGTGTCCGGCACGAGGTTCAGTCTGAGAGGCTGTGCCGGCATGCCCCTCATGTGATTCCGGCTTGTCCCCGAAGTGGTGCTGGTGTAGCGGGCAGGTGATTTTGGCGTGTCCGGCAGGTGGTTCAGGCGAGTTGAGCAGGTGGTTGCGACGTGCTCGGCAGGTGCTTCCGGCGTCTCCGGCACGTGTTTCTGGCACATCTGACTGGTGGTTCCGGCATGCCCAAAAGTTGATTCCGGTCTGTCCGGTAGGTGGTTCCGGCGTGCACGGCACGTGGTTCTGGTACGTCTCTGAGGTGGTTGCGTATGCCCAACAGGTGATTCCGGACTGTCCGCCACGTGCTTCTGGCACGTCTGAGAGGTGGTTCCAACATGCCCGGCAGGTCATTTCGGAGAGTCGTCCAAGTGGTTCTGGCGTAGCCGGCAGGTGATTTTGGCGTGTCCGGCAGTTGGTTCCGCCGTGCTCGGCAGGTGGTTCAGGCATGGCCGTCACGTGGTTCCAGTCTGTCCAGGACGTGTTTCCAGCTTCTCCGGCAGGTGGTTCTGGTACGTCTGAGAGGTGGTTCCGCCATGGCTGGCAGGTGATCCCGGACCGTCCCCCAGGTGGTTCTGGCATAGCCAGCAGTTGATATTGGCCTGTCCGGCAGGTGGTTCCAGCGAGTCGAACAGGTGGCTCCGGCGTTCTTGGCAGGTGGTTCCGGTCTGTCCGGTAGTTGTTTCCGGCGTGTCTGGCACGTGCTTCCGGCACGTCTGAGAGGTGGTTCCGGCATGCCCGGCAGGTGGTTTCGTAGTGTCCGCAAGGTGGTTCTGGCATACCTGGCAGGTGATTTTGGCGTGTCCGGCAGGTGTTTCTGGCGTGTCGAGCACGTGGCTCCGGCATGCTCGGCAGGTGCTTCCGGCGTCTCCGGCACTTGGTTCTGGTGTGTCTGAGAGCTGGTTCCGGCATGTCCGGCAGATGATTCCGGAGTGTCCGCCAAGTGGTTCTGGCATACCCAGCAGGTGATTTTGGCGTGTCACGGAGGTGGTACCGGTGAGTCGAGCAGGTAGTTCCAGCGTGCTCAGCAGGTGGTTCAGGCGGTTCTGGCAGGTGGTATCCGTCTGTTCGGGGTGTGGTTCCAGCATCTCATGAACACGTTTCTGGCACGTCTGAGATGTGGTTCCAGCCGGCCCGACAGGTGTTTCCGCAGTGTCCGCCAAGCGGTTCTGGCGTAGTTGGCAGGTGATTTTGGCATGACTGGCAGGTGGTTCCAGCAAGCCTGGCAGGTGATTCCAAAGTGTTCACCAACTGGTTGTGGCGTAGCCGGCAGGTGATTTTTGCGTGATCGGCAGGTGGTTCTGGCGAGTCGAGCAGGTGGTTCCGGCGTGCTCGGCTGGTGCTTCCGGGGTCATTGGCACGGGGTTCTGGCATGTCTGAGAGGTGGTTCCTGCATGCCCGGCAAGTGATTCCGGAGTGTTCGCCAAGTGGTTCTGGCATAGTCGGCAGGTGATTTTGGCATGTCCGGCAGGTGGTTCAGGCGAGTTGAGCAGGTGGTTCCAACGTGCTTGGCAGGTGCTTCCGGCGTCTCCGGCACGTGTTTCTGGCACATCTGACAGGTGGTTCCGGCATGCCCGAAAGGTGATTCCGGTCTGTCCGGTAGGTGGTTCCAGCCTGCACGGCATGTGGTTCTGGTACGTCTCAGAGGTGGTTGCGCATGCCCAACAGGTGATTCCGGACTGTCCGCCACATGGTTCTGGCACGTCTGAGAGGTGGTTCCGGCATGCCCGGCAGGTCATCCCAGAGAGTCCTCCAAGTGGTTCTGGCATAACACGCAGGTGATTTTGGCGTGTCTGGCAGGTTGTTCCGTTGTGCTTGGCAGGTGGTTCAGGCTTGGCCGGCAGGTGGTTCCAGACTGTCCAGGACGTGTTTCCAGCTTCTCCGGCAGGTGGTTCTGGTACGTCTGAGAGGTGGTTCCGCCATGGCTGGCAGGTGATTCCGGACCGTCCCCCAGGTGGTTCTGGCATAGCCAGCAGTTGATATTGGCCTGTCCGGCAGGTGGTTCCAGCGAGTCGAACAGGTGGCTCCGGCGTGCTCGGCAGGTGGTTCCGGTCTGTCGGGTAGGTGATTCCGGCGTGTCCGGCACGTGCTTCCGGCACGTCTGAGAGGTGGTTCCGGCATGCGCGACAGGTGGTTTCGGAGTGTCCGCCAGGTGGTTCTGGCGTACCCGGCAGGTGATTTTGGCGTGTCCGGCAGGTGTTTCTGGCGAGTCGAGCAGGTGGCTCCGGCATGCTCGGCAGGTGCTTCCGGCGTCTCCGGCACGTGGTTCTGGTGTGTCTGAGAGCTGGTTCCGGCATGTCCGGCAGATGATTCCGGAGTGTCCGCCAAGTGGTTCTGGCATACCCGGCTGGTGATTTGGGCATGTCAGGTAGGTGGTTCCGGCGAGTCGAGCAGGTGGCTCCGGCGTGCTCGGCAGGTTGTTCAGACGGGTCTGGCAGGTGTTTTCCGTCTGTTCGGGGTGTGGTTCCAGCATCTCATGCACATGGTTCTGGCACGTCTGAGATGTGGTTCCGGCCGGCCCGACAGGTGTTTCCACAGTGTCCGCCAAGTGGTACTGGCGTAGTTGGCAGGTGATTTTGGCATGACCGGCAGGTGGTTCCAGCAAGCCCGGCAGGTGATTCCGAAGTGTTCCCCAACTGGTTGTGGCGTAGCCGGCAGGTGATTTTTGCGTGTCCGGCAGGTGGTTCTGGCGAGTCGAGCAGGTGGTTCCGGCGTGCTCGGCAGGTGCTTCCGGGGTCATTGGCACGTGGTTCTGGCATATCTGAGAGGTGGTTCCGGCATGCCCGGCAGGTGATTCCGGAGTGTTCGCCAAGTGTTTCCGGCGTAGCCGGCAGGTGATTTTGCATGTCCAGCGGTCGTTCCGGCGGGTCGAGCCGGTGGTTCCGGCGTGTCCGGCAGGTGGTTCCGGTCTGTCCGGCAGGTGGTTCTGTGGTGTCCGGCACGAGGTTCAGTCTGAGAGGCTGTGCCGGCATGCCCCTCACGTGATTCCGGCTTGTCCCCGAAGTGGTGCTGGTGTAGCGGGCAGGTGATTTTGGCGTGTCCGGCAGGTGGTTCAGGCGAGTTGAGCAGGTGGTTGCGACGTGCTCGGCAGGTGCTTCCGGCGTCTCCGGCACGTGTTTCTGGCACATCTGACTGGTGGTTCCGGCATGCCCGAAAGTTGATTCCGGTCTGTCCGGTAGGTGGTTCCGGCCTGCACGGCACGTGGTTCTGGTACGTCTCAGAGGTGGTTGCGTATGCCCAACAGGTGATTCCGGACTGTCCGCCACATGCTTCTGGCACGTCTGAGAGGTGGTTCCAACATGCCCGGCAGGTCATTTCGGAGAGTCGTCCAAGTGGTTCTGGCGTAGCCCGCAGGTGATTTTGGCGTGTCCGGCAGGTGGTTCCGTCGTGCTCGGCAGGTGGTTCAGGCATGGCCGTCACGTGGTTCCAGTCTGTCCAGGACGTGTTTCCAGCTTCTCCGGCAGGTGGTTCTGGTACGTCTGAGAGGTGGTTCCGCCATGGCTGGCAGGTGATCCCGGACTGTCCCCCAGGTGGTTCTGGCATAGCCAGCAGTTGATATTGGCCTGTCCGGCAGGTGGTTCCAGCGAGTCGAACAGGTGGCTCCGGCGTTCTTGGCAGGTGGTTCCGGTCTGTCCGGTAGGTGTTTCCGGCGTGTCTGGCACGTGCTTCCGGCACGTCTGAGAGGTGGTTCCGGCATGCGCGACAGGTGATTCCGTAGTGTCCGCCAGGTGGTTCTGGCATACCCGGCAGGTGATTTTGGCGTGTCCGGCAGGTGTTTCTGGCGAGTCGAGCAGGTGGCTCCGGCATGCTCGGCAGGTGCTTCCGGCGTCTCCGGCACTTGGTTCTGGTGTGTCTGAGAGCTGGTTCCGGCATGTCCGGCAGATGATTCCGGAGTGTCCGCCAAGTGGTTCTGGCATACCCAGCAGGTGATTTTGGCGTGTCAGGGAGGTGGTACCGGTGAGTCGAGCAGGTGGTTCCGGCGTGCTCAGCAGGTGGTTCAGGCGGTTCTGGCAGGTGGTATCCGTCTGTTCGGGGTGTGGTTCCAGCATCTCATGAACACGTTTCTGGCACGTCTGAGATGTGGTTCCAGCCGGCCCGACAGGTGTTTCCGCAGTGTCCGCCAAGCGGTTCTGGCGTAGTTGGCAGGTGATTTTGGCATGACTGGCAGGTGGTTCCAGCAAGCCTGGCAGGTGATTCCAAAGTGTTCACCAACTGGTTGTGGCGTAGCCGGCAGGTGATTTTTGCGTGATCGGCAGGTGGTTCTGGCGAGTCGAGCAGGTGGTTCCGGCGTGCTCGGCTGGTGCTTCCGGGGTCATTGGCACGGGGTTCTGGCATGTCTGAGAGGTGGTTCCTGCATGCCCGGCAAGTGATTCCGGAGTGTTCGCCAAGTGGTTCTGGCATAGTCGGCAGGTGATTTTGGCATGTCCGGCAGGTGGTTCAGGCGAGTTGAGCAGGTGGTTCCAACGTGCTTGGCAGGTGCTTCCGGCGTCTCCGGCACGTGTTTCTGGCACATCTGACAGGTGGTTCCGGCATGCCCGAAAGGTGATTCCGGTCTGTCCGGTAGGTGGTTCCAGCCTGCACGGCATGTGGTTCTGGTACGTCTCAGAGGTGGTTGCGCATGCCCAACAGGTGATTCCGGACTGTCCGCCACATGGTTCTGGCACGTCTGAGAGGTGGTTCCGGCATGCCCGGCAGGTCATCCCAGAGAGTCCTCCAAGTGGTTCTGGCATAACACGCAGGTGATTTTGGCGTGTCTGGCAGGTTGTTCCGTTGTGCTTGGCAGGTGGTTCAGGCTTGGCCGGCAGGTGGTTCCAGACTGTCCAGGACGTGTTTCCAGCTTCTCCGGCAGGTGGTTCTGGTACGTCTGAGAGGTGGTTCCGCCATGGCTGGCAGGTGATTCCGGACCGTCCCCCAGGTGGTTCTGGCATAGCCAGCAGTTGATATTGGCCTGTCCGGCAGGTGGTTCCAGCGAGTCGAACAGGTGGCTCCGGCGTGCTCGGCAGGTGGTTCCGGTCTGTCCGGTAGGTGATTCCGGCGTGTCCGGCACGTCCTTCCGGCACGTCTGAGAGGTGGTTCCGGCATGCGCGACAGTTGGTTTCGGAGTGTCCGCCAGGTGGTTCTGGCGTACCCGGCAGGTGATTTTGGCGTGTCCGGCAGGTGTTTCTGGCGAGTCGAGCAGGTGGCTCCGGCATGCTCGGCAGGTGCTTCCGGCGTCTCCGGCACGTGGTTCTGGTGTGTCTGAGAGCTGGTTCCGGCATGTCCGGCAGATGATTCCGGAGTGTCCGCCAAGTGGTTCTGGCATACCCGGCTGGTGATTTGGGCATGTCAGGTAGGTGGTTCCGGCGAGTCGAGCAGGTGGCTCCGGCGTGCTCGGCAGGTTGTTCAGACGGGTCTGGCAGGTGTTTTCCGTCTGTTCGGGGTGTGGTTCCAGCATCTCATGCACATGGTTCTGGCACGTCTGAGATGTGGTTCCGGCCGGCCCGACAGGTGTTTCCACAGTGTCCGCCAAGTGGTACTGGCGTAGTTGGCAGGTGATTTTGGCATGACCGGCAGGTGGTTCCAGCAAGCCCGGCAGGTGATTCCGAAGTGTTCCCCAACTGGTTGTGGCGTAGCCGGCAGGTGATTTTTGCGTGTCCGGCAGGTGGTTCTGGCGAGTCGAGCAGGTGGTTCCGGCGTGCTCGGCAGGTGCTTCCGGGGTCATTGGCACGTGGTTCTTTCATATCTGAGAGGTGGTTCCGGCATGCCCGGCAGGTGATTCCGGAGTGTTCGCCAAGTGTTTCCGGCGTAGCCGGCAGGTGATTTTGCATGTCCAGCGGTCGTTCCGGCGGGTCGAGCCGGTGGTTCCGGCGTGTCCGGCAGGTGGTTCCGGTCTGTCCGGCAGGTCGTTCTGTGGTGTCCGGCACGAGGTTCAGTCTGAGAGGCTGTGCCGGCATGCCCCTCACGTGATTCCGGCTTGTCCCCGAAGTGGTGCTGGTGTAGCGGGCAGGTGATTTTGGCGTGTCCGGCAGGTGGTTCAAGCGAGTTGAGCAGGTGGTTGCGACGTGCTCGGCAGGTGCTTCCGGCGTCTCCGGCACGTGTTTCTGGCATATCTGACTGGTGGTTCCGGCATGCCCAAAAGTTGATTCCGGTCTGTCCGGTAGGTGGTTCCGGCGTGCACGGCACGTGGTTCTGGTACGTCTCTGAGGTGGTTGCGTATGCCCAACAGGTGATTCCGGACTGTCCGCCACGTGCTTCTGGCACGTCTGAGAGGTGGTTCCAACATGCCCGGCAGGTCATTTCGGAGAGTCGTCCAAGTGGTTCTGGCATAGCCCGCAGGTGATTTTGGCGTGTCCGGCAGGTGGTTCTGCCGTGCTCGGCAGGTGGTTCAGGCATGGCCGTCACGTGGTTCCAGTCTGTCCAGGACGTGTTTCCAGCTTCTCCGGCAGGTGGTTCTGGTACGTCTGAGAGGTGGTTCCGCCATGGCTGGCAGGTGATCCCGGACTGTCCCCCAGGTGGTTCTGGCATAGCCAGCAGTTGATATTGGCCTGTCCGGCAGGTGGTTCCAGGGAGTTGAACAGGTGGCTCCGGCGTTCTTGGCAGGTGGTTCCGGTCTGTCCGGTAGGTGTTTGCGGCGTGTCTGGCACGTGCTTCCGGCACGTCTGAGAGGTGGTTCCGGCATGCGCGGCAGGTGATTCCGTAGTGTCCGCCAGGTGGTTCTGGCATACCCGGCAGGTGATTTTGGCGTGTCCGGCAGGTGTTTCTGGCGAGTCGAGCAGGTGGCTCCGGCATGCTCGGCAGGTGCTTCCGGCGTCTGCGGCACGTGGTTCTGCTGTGTCTGAGAGCTGGTTCCGGCATGTCCGGCAGATGATTCCGGAGTGTCCGCCAAGTGGTTCTGGCATACCCAGCAGGTGATTTTGGCGTGTCAGGGAGGTGGTACCGGTGAGTCGAGCAGGTGGTTCCGGCGTGCTCAGCAGGTGGTTCAGGCGGTTCTGGCAGGTGGTATCTGTCTGTTCGGGGTGTGGTTCCAGCATCTCATGAACACGTTTCTGGCACGTCTGAGATGTGGTTCCAGCCGGCCCGACAGGTGTTTCCGCAGTTTCCGCCAAGCGGTTCTGGCGTAGTTGGCAGGTGATTTTGGCATGACTGGCAGGTGGTTCCAGCAAGCCTGGCAGGTGATTCCAAAGTGTTCACCAACTGGTTGTGGCGTAGCCGGCAGGTGATTTTTGCGTGATCGGCAGGTGGTTCTGGCGAGTCGAGCAGGTGGTTCCGGCGTGCTCGGCTGGTGCTTCCGGGGTCATTGGCACGGGGTTCTGGCATGTCTGAGAGGTGGTTCCTGCATGCCCGGCAAGTGATTCCGGAGTGTTCGCCAAGGGGTTCTGGCATAGTCGGCAGGTGATTTTGGCATGTCCGGCAGGTGGTTCAGGCGAGTTGAGCAGGTGGTTCCAACGTGCTTGGCAGGTGCTTCCGGCGTCTCCGGCACGTGTTTCTGGCACATCTGACAGGTGGTTCCGGCATGCCCGAAAGGTGATTCCCGTCTGTCCGGTAGGTGGTTCCAGCCTGCACGGCATGTGGTTCTGGTACGTCTCAGAGGTGGTTGCGCATGCCCAACAGGTGATTCCGGACTGTCCGCCACATGGTTCTGGCACGTCTGAGAGGTGGTTCCGGAATGCCCAGCAGGTCATCCCAGAGAGTCCTCCAAGTGGTTCTGGCATAACACGCAGGTGATTTTGGCGTGTCTGGCAGGTTGTTCCGTTGTGCTTGGCAGGTGGTTCAGGCTTGGCCGGCAGGTGGTTCCAGACTGTCCAGGACGTGTTTCCAGGTTCTCCGGCAGGTGGTTCTGGTACGTCTGAGAGGTGGTTCTGCCATGGCTGGCAGGCGATTCCGGACCGTCTCCCAGGTGGCTCTGGCATAGCCAGCAATTGATATTGGCCTGTCCGGCAGGTGGTTCCAGTGAGTCGAACAGGTGGCTCCGGCGTGCTCGGCAGGTGGTTCCGGTGTGTCCGGTAGGTGATTCCGGCGTGTCTAGCACGTGCTTCCGGCACGTCTGAGAGGTGGTTCCGGCATGCGCGGCAGGTGATTCCGTAGTGTCCGCCAGGTGGTTCTGGCGTACCCGGCAGGTGATTTTGGCGTGTCCGGCAGGTGTTTCTGGCGAGTCGAGCAGGTGGCTCCGGCATGCTCGGCAGGTGCTTCCGGCATCTCCGGCACGTGGTTATGGTGTGTCTGAGAGCTGGTTCCGGCATGTCCGGCAGATGATTCCGGAGTGTCCGCCAAGTGGTTCTGGCATACCCAGCAGGTGATTTTGGGGTCTCAGGGAGGTGGTGCCGGTGAGTCGAGCAGGTGGTTCCGGCGTGCTCAGCAGGTGGTTCAGGCGGTTCTGGCAGGTGGTATCCTTCTGTTCGGGGTGTGGTTCCAGCATCTCATGAACACGTTTCTGGCACGTCTGAGATGTGGTTCCAGCTGGGCCGACAGGTGTTTCCGCAGTGTCCGCCAAGCGGTTCTGGCGTAGTTGGCAGGTGATTTTGGCATGACTGGCAGGTGGTTCCAGCAAGCCTGGCAGGTGATTCCGAAGTGTTCCCCAACTGGTTGTGGCGTAGCCGGCAGGTGATTTTTGCGTGATCGGCAGGGGCTTCTGGCGAGTCAAGCAAGTTGTTCCGGCGTGCTCGGCTGGTGCTTCCGGGGTCATTGGCACGGGGTTCTGGCATGTCTGAGAGGTGGTTCCTAAATGCCCGGCAAGTGATTCCGGAGTGTTCGCCAAGGGGTTCTGGCATAGTCGGCAGGTGATTTTGGCATTTCCGTCAGGTGGTTCAGGCGAGTTGAGCAGGTGGTTCCAACGTGCTTGGCAGGTGCGTCCGGCGTCTCCGGCACGTGTTTCTGGCACATCTGACAGGTGGTTCCGGCATGCCCGAAAGGTGATTCCGGTCTGTCCGGTAGGTGGTTCCAGCCTGCACGGCATGTGGTTCTGGTACGTCTCAGAGGTGGTTGCGCATGCCCAACAGGTGATTCCGGAGTGTCCGCCAAGTGGTTCTGGCATACCCGGCTGGTGATTTTGGCATGTCAGGTAGGTGGTTCCGGCGAGTCGAGCAGGTGGCTCCGGCGTGCTCGGCAGGTTGTTCAGACGGGTCTGGCAGGTGTTTTCCGTCTGTTCGGGGTGTGGTTCCAGCATCTCATGCACATGGTTCTGGCACGTCTGAGATGTGGTTCCGGCCGGCCCGACAGGTGTTTCCACAGTGTCCGCCAAGTGGTACTGGCGTAGTTGGCAGGTGATTTTGGCATGACCGGCAGGTGGTTCCAGCAAGCCCGGCAGGTGATTCCGAAGTGTTCCCCAACTGGTTGTGGCGTAGCCGGCAGGTGATTTCTGCCTGTCCGGCAGGTGGTTCTGGCGAGTCGAGCAGGTGGTTCCGGCGTGCTCGACAGGTGCTTCCGGGGTCATTGGCACGTGGTTCTGGCATATCTGAGAGGTGGTTCCGGCATGCCCGGCAGGTGATTCCGGAGTGTTCGCCAAGTTTTTGCGGCGTAGCCGGCAGGTGATTTTGCATGTCCAGCGGTCGTTGTGGCGGCTCAAGCTGGTGGTTCCGGCGTGTCCGGCAGGTGGTTCCGGTCTGTCCGGCAGGTGGTTCATTGGTGTCCGGCACGAGGTTCAGTCTGAGAGGCTGTGCCGGCATGCCCCTCACGTGATTCCGGCTTGTCCCCAAAGTGGTGCTGGTGTAGCGGGCAGGTGATTTTGGTGTGCCCGGCAGGTGGTTCCGGCGAGTTGAGCAGGTGGTTGCGACATGCTCGGCAGGTGCTTCCGGCGTCTCCGGCACGTGTTTCTGGCACATCTGACTGGTGGTTCCGGCATGCCCAAAAGTTGATTCCGGTCTGTCCGGTAGGTGGTTCCGGCGTGCACGGCACGTGGTTCTGGTACGTCTCAGAGGTGGTTGCGTATGCCCAACAGGTGATTCCGGACTGTCCGCCACGTGCTTCTGGCACGTCTGAGAGGTGGTTCCAACATGCCCGGCAGGTCATTTCGGAGAGTCGTCCAAGTGGTTCTGGCGTAGCCCGCAGGTGATTTTGGCGTGTCCGGCAGGTGGTTCCGCCGTGCTCGGCAGGTGGTTCAGGCATGGCCGTCACGTGGTTCCAGTCTGTCCAGGACGTGTTTCCAGCTTCTCCGGCAGGTGGTTCTGGTACGTCTGAGAGGTGGTTCCGCCATGGCTGGCAGGTGATCCCGGACCGTCCCCCAGGTGGTTCTGGTATAGCCAGCAGTTGATATTGGACTGTCCGGCAGGTGGTTCCAGCGGACGAACAGGTGGCTCCGGCGTTCTTGGCAGGTGGTTCCGGTCTGTCAGGTAGGTGTTTCCGGCGTGTCTGGCACGTTCTTCCGGAACGTCTGAGAGGTGGTTCCGGCATGCGCGGAAGGTGATTCCGTAGTGTCCGCCAGGTGGTTCTGGCATACCCGGCAGGTGATTTTGGCGTGTCCGGCAGGTGTTTCTGGCAATTCGAGCAGGTGGCTCCGGCATGCTTGGCAGTTGCTTCCGGCGTCTCCGGCACGTGGTTCTGGTGTGTCTGAGAGCTGGTTCCGGCATGTCCGGCAGATGATTCCGGAGTGTCCGCCAAGCGGTTCTGGCATACCCAGCAGGTGATTTTCGTGTGTCAGGGAGGTGGTACCGGTGAATCGAGCAGGTGGTTCCGGCGTGCTCAGCAGGTGGTTCAGGCGGTTCTGGCAGGTGGTATCCGTCTGTTCGGGGTGTGGTTCCAGCATCTCATGAACACGTTTCTGGCACGTCTGAGATGTGGTTCCAGCCGGCCCGACAGGTGTTTCCGCAGTGTCCGCCAAGCGGTTCTGGCGTAGTTGGCAGGTGATTTTGGCATGACTGGCAGGTGGTTCCAGCAAGCCTGGCAGGTGATTCCAAAGTGTTCACCAACTGGTTGTGGCGTAGCCGGCAGGTGATTTTTGCGTGATCGTCAGGTGGTTCTGGCGAGTCGAGCAGGTGGTTCCGGCGTGCTCGGCTGGTGCTTCTGGGGTCATTGGCATGGGGTTCTGGCATGTCTGAGAGGTGGTTCCTGCATGCCCGGCAAGTGATTCCGGAGTGTTCGCCAAGTGGTTCTGGCATAGTCGGCAGGTGATTTTGGCATGTCCGGCAGGTGGTTCAGGCGAGTTGAGCAGGTGGTTCCAACGTGCTTGGCAGGTGCTTCCGGCGTCTCCGGCACGTGTTTCTGGCACATCTGACAGGTGGTTCCGGCATGCCCGAAAGGTGATTCCGGTCTGTCCGGTAGGTGGTTCCAGCCTGCACGGCATGTGGTTCTGGTACGTCTCAGAGGTGGTTGCGCATGCCCAACAGGTGATTCCGGACTGTCCGCCACATGGTTCTGGCACGTCTGAGAGGTGGTTCCGGCATGCCCGGCAGGTCATCCCAGAGAGTCCTCCAAGTGGTTCTGGCATAACACGCAGGTGATTTTGGCGTGTCTGGCAGGTTGTTCCGTTGTGCTTGGCAGGTGGTTCAGGCTTGGCCGGCAGGTGGTTCCAGACTGTCCAGGACACGTTTCCAGGTTCTCCGGCAGGTGGTTCTGGTACGTCTGAGAGGTGGTTCCGCCATGGCTGGCAGGTGATTCCGGACCGTCCCCCAGGTGGTTCTGGCATAGCCAGCAGTTGATATTGGCCTGTCCGGCAAGAGGTTCCAGCGAGTCGAACAGGTGGCTCCGGCGTGCTCGGCAGGTGGTTCCGGTCTGTCCGGTAGGTGATTCCGGCGTGTCCGGCACGTGCTTCCGGCACGTCTGAGAGGTGGTTCCGGCATGCGCGACAGTTGGTTTCGGAGTGTCCGCCAGGTGGTTCTGGCGTACCCGGCAGGTGATTTTGGCGTGTCCGGCAGGTGTTTCTGGCGAGTCGAGCAGGTGGCTCCGGCATGCTCGGCAGGTGCTTCCGGCGTCTCCGGCACGTGGTTCTGGTGTGTCTGAGAGCTGGTTCCGGCATGTCCGGCAGATGATTCCGGAGTGTCCGCCAAGTGGTTCTGGCATACCCGGCTGGTGATTTGGGCATGTCAGGTAGGTGGTTCCGGCGAGTCGAGCAGGTGGCTCCGGCGTGCTTGGCAGGTTGTTCAGACGGGTCTGGCAGGTGTTTTCCGTCTGTTCGGGGTGTGGTTCCAGCATCTCATGCACATGGTTCTGGCACGTCTGAGATGCGGTTCCGGCCGGCCCGACAGGTGTTTCCACAGTGTCCGCCAAGTGGTACTGGCGTAGTTGGCAGGTGATTTTGGCATGACCGGCAGGTGGTTCCAGCAAGCCCGGCAGGTGATTCCGAAGTGTTCCCCAACTGGTTGTGGCGTAGCCGGCAGGTGATTTTTGCGTGTCCGGCAGGTGGTTCTGGCGAGTCGAGCAGGTGGTTCCGGCGTGCTCGGCAGGCGCTTCCGGGGTCATTGGCACGTGGTTCTGGCATATCTGAGAGGTGGTTCTGGCATGCCCGGCAGGTGATTCCGGAGTGTTCGCCAAGTGTTTCCGGCGTAGCCGGCAGGTGATTTTGCATGTCCAGCGGTCGTTCCGGCGGGTCGAGCCGGTGGTTCCGGCGTGTCCGGCAGGTGGTTCCGGTCTGTCCGGCAGGTGATTCTGTGGTGTCCGGCACGAGGTTCAGTCTGAGAGGCTGTGCCGGCATGCCCCTCATGTGATTCCGGCTTGTCCCCGAAGTGGTGCTGGTGTAGCGGGCAGGTGATTTTGGCGTGTCCGGCAGGTGGTTCAGGCGAGTTGAGCAGGTGGTTGCGACGTGCTCGGCAGGTGCTTCCGGCGTCTCCGGCACGTGTTTCTGGCACATCTGACTGGTGGTTCCGGCATGCCCAAAAGTTGATTCCGGTCTGTCCGGTAGGTGGTTCCGGCGTGCACGGCACGTGGTTCTGGTACGTCTCTGAGGTGGTTGCGTATGCCCAACAGGTGATTCCGGACTGTCCGCCACGTGCTTCTGGCACGTCTGAGAGGTGGTTCCAACATGCCCGGCAGGTCATTTCGGAGAGTCGTCCAAGTGGTTCTGGCATAACACGCAGGTGATTTTGGCGTGTCTGGCAGGTTGTTCCGTTGTGCTTGGCAGGTGGTTCAGGCTTGGCCGGCAGGTGGTTCCAGACTGTCCAGGACGTGTTTCCAGCTTCTCCGGCAGGTGGTTCTGGTACGTCTGAGAGGTGGTTCCGCCATGGCTGGCAGGTGATCCCGGACCGTCCCCCAGGTGGTTCTGGCATAGCCAGCAGTTGATATTGGCCTGTCCGGCAGGTGGTTCCAGCGAGTCGAACAGGTGGCTCCGGCGTTCTTGGCAGGTGGTTCCGGTCTGTCCGGTAGTTGTTTCCGGCGTGTCTGGCACGTGCTTCCGGCACGTCTGAGAGGTGGTTCCGGCATGCCCGGCAGGTGGTTTCGTAGTGTCCGCAAGCTGGTTCTGGCATACCTGGCAGGTGATTTTGGCGTGTCCGGCAGGTGTTTCTGGCGTGTCGAGCACGTGGCTCCGGCATGCTCGGCAGGTGCTTCCGGCGTCTCCGGCACTTGGTTCTGGTGTGTCTGAGAGCTGGTTCCGGCATGTCCGGCAGATGATTCCGGAGTGTCCGCCAAGTGGTTCTGGCATACCCAGCAGGTGATTTTGGCGTGTCACGGAGGTGGTACCGGTGAGTCGAGCAGGTAGTTCCAGCGTGCTCAGCAGGTGGTTCACGCGGTTCTGGCAGGTGGTATCCGTCTGTTCGGGGTGTGGTTCCAGCATCTCATGAACACGTTTCTGGCACGTCTGAGATGTGGTTCCAGCCGGCCCGACAGGTGTTTCCGCAGTGTCCGCCAAGCGGTTCTGGCGTAGTTGGCAGGTGATTTTGGCATGACTGGCAGGTGGTTCCAGCAAGCCTGGCAGGTGATTCCAAAGTGTTCACCAACTGGTTGTGGCGTAGCCGGCAGGTGATTTTTGCGTGATCGGCAGGTGGTTCTGGCGAGTCGAGCAGGTGGTTCCGGCGTGCTCGGCTGGTGCTTCCGGGGTCATTGGCACGCGGTTCTGGCATGTCTGAGAGGTGGTTCCTGCATGCCCGGCAAGTGATTCCGGAGTGTTCGCCAAGTGGTTCTGGCATAGTCGGCAGGTGATTTTGGCATGTCCGGCAGGTGGTTCAGGCGAGTTGAGCAGGTGGTTCCAACGTGCTTGGCAGGTGCTTCCGGCGTCTCCGGCACGTGTTTCTGGCACATCTGACAGGTGGTTCCGGCATGCCCGAAAGGTGATTCCGGTCTGTCCGGTAGGTGGTTCCAGCCTGCACGGCATGTGGTTCTGGTACGTCTCAGAGGTGGTTGCGCATGCCCAACAGGTGATTCCGGACTGTCCGCCACATGGTTCTGGCACGTCTGAGAGGTGGTTCCGGCATGCCCGGCAGGTCATCCCAGAGAGTCCTCCAAGTGGTTCTGGCATAACACGCAGGTGATTTTGGAGTGTCTGGCAGGTTGTTCCGTTGTGCTTGGCAGGTGGTTCAGGCTTGGCCGGCAGGTGGTTCCACACTGTCCAGGACGTGTTTCCAGCTTCTCCGGCAGGTGGTTCTGGTACGTCTGAGAGGTGGTTCTGCCATGGCTGGCAGGTGATTCCGGACCGTCCCCCAGGTGGTTCTGGCATAGCCAGCAGTTGATATTGGCCTGTCCGGCAGGTGGTTCCAGCGAGTCGAACAGGTGGCTCCGGCGTGCTCGGCAGGTGGTTCCGGTCTGTCGGGTAGGTGATTCCGGCGTGTCCGGCACGTGCTTCCGGCACGTCTGAGAGGTGGTTCCGGCATGCGCGACAGGTGGTTTCGGAGTGCCCGCCAGGTGGTTCTGGCATACCCGGCAGGTGATTTTGGCGTGTCCGGCAGGTGTTTCTGGCGAGTCGAGCAGGTGGCTCCGGCATGCTCGGCAGGTGCTTCCGGCGTCTCCGGCACGTGGTTCTGGTGTGTCTGAGAGCTGGTTCCGGCATGTCCGGCAGATGATTCCGGAGTGTCCGCCAAGTGGTTCTGGCATACCCAGCAGGTGATTTTGGCGTGTCAGGGAGGTGGTACCGGTGAGTCGAGCAGGTGGTTCCGGCGTGCTCAGCAGGTGGTTCAGGCGGTTCTGGCAGGTGGTATCCGTCTGTTCGGGGTGTGGTTCCAGCATCTCATGAACACGTTTCTGGCACGTCTGAGATGTGGTTCCAGCCGGCCCGACAGGTGTTTCCGCAGTGTCCGCCAAGCGGTTCTGGCGTAGTTGGCAGGTGAGTTTGGCATGACTGGCAGGTGGTTCCAGCAAGCCTGGCAGGTGATTCCAAAGTGTTCACCAACTGGTTGTGGCGTAGCCGGCAGGTGATTTTTGCAAGATCGGCAGGTGGTTCTGGAGAGTCGAGCAGGTGGTTCCGGCGTGCTCGGCTGGTGCTTCCGGGGTCATTGGCATGGGGTTCTGTCATGTCTGAGAGGTGGTTCCTGCATGCCCGGCAAGTGATTCCGGAGTGTTCGCCAAGTGGTTCTGGCATAGTCGGCAGGTGATTTTGGCATGTCCGGCAGGTGGTTCAGGCGAGTTGAGCAGGTGGTTCCAACGGGCTTGGCAGGTGCTTCCGGCGTCTCCGGCACGTGTTTCTGGCACATCTGACAGGTGGTTCCGGCATGCCCGAAAGGTGATTCCGGTCTGTCCGTAGGTGGTTCCAGCCTGCACGGCATGTGGTTCTGGTACGTCTCAGAGGTGGTTGCGCATGCCCAACAGGTGATTCCGGACTGTCCGCCACATGGTTCTGGCACGTCTGAGAGGTGGTTCCGGCATGCCCGGCAGGTCATCCCAGAGAGTCCTCCAAGTGGTTCTGGCATAACACGCAGGTGATTTTGGCGTGTCTGGCAGGTTGTTCCGTTGTGCTTGGCAGGTGGTTCAGGCTTGGCCGGCAGGTGGTTCCAGACTGTCCAGGACGTGTTTCCAGCTTCTCCGGCAGGTGGTTCTGGTACGTCTGAGAGGTGGTTCCGCCATGGCTGGCAGGTGATTCCGGACCGTCCCCCAGGTGGTTCTGGCATAGCCAGCAGTTGATATTGGCCTGTCCGGCAGGTGGTTCCAGCGAGTCGAACAGGTGGCTCCGGCGTGCTCGGCAGGTGGTTCCGGTCTGTCCGGTAGGTGATTCCGGCGTGTCCGGCACGTTCTTCCGGCGCTTCTGAGAGGTGGTTCCGGCATGCGCGACAGGTGATTTCGGAGTGTCCGCCAGGTGGTTCTGGCGTACCCGGCAGGTGATTTTGGCGTGTCCGGCAGGTGTTTCTGGCGAGTCGAGCAGGTGGCACCGGCATGCTCGGCAGGTGCTTCCGGCGTCTCCGGCACGTGGTTCTGGTGTGTCTGAGAGCTGGTTCCGGCATGTCCGGCAGACGATTCCGGAGTGTCCGCCAAGTGGTTCTGGCATACCCGGCTGGTGATTTGGGCATGTCAGGTAGATGGTTCCGGCGAGTCGAGCAGGTGGCTCCGGCATGCTCGGCAGGTTGTTCAGACGGGTCTGGCAGGTGTTTTCCGTCTGTTCGGGGTGTGGTTCCAGCATCTCATGCACATGGTTCTGGCACGTCTGAGATGTGGTTCCGGCCGGCCCGACAGGTGTTTCCACAGTGTCCGCCAAGTGGTACTGGCGTAGTTGGCAGGTGATTTTGGCATGACCGGCAGGTGGTTCCAGCAAGCCCGGCAGGTGATTCCGAAGTGTTCCCCAACTGGTTGTGGCGTAGCCGGCAGGTGATTTTTGCGTGTCCGGCAGGTGGTTCTGGCGAGTCGAGCAGGTGGTTCCGGCGTGCTCGGCAGGTGCTTCCGGGGTCATTGGCACGTGGTTCTGGCATATCTGAGAGGTGGTTCCGGCATGCCCGGCAGGTGATTCCGGAGTGTTTGCCAAGTGTTTCCGGCGTAGCCGGCAGGTGATTTTGCATGTCCAGCGGTCGTTCCGGCGGGTCGAGCCGGTGGTTCCGGCGTGTCCGGCAGGTGTTTCCGGTCTGTCCGGCAGGTGGTTCTGTGGTGTCCGGCACGAGGTTCAGTCTGAGAGGCTGTGCCGGCATGCCCCTCACGTGATTCCGGCTTGTCCCCGAAGTGGTGCTGGTGTAGCGGGCAGGTGATTTTGGCGTGTCCGGCAGGTGGTTCAGGCGAGTTGAGCAGGTGGTTGCGACGTGCTCGGCAGGTGCTTCCGGCGTCTCCGGCACGTGTTTCTGGCACATCTGACTGGTGGTTCCGGCATGCCCAAAAGTTGATTCCGGTCTGTCCGGTAGGTGGTTCCGGCGTGCACGGCACGTGGTTCTGGTACGTCTCTGAGGTGGTTGCGTATGCCCAACAGGTGATTCCGGACTGTCCGCCACGTTCCTCTGGCACGTCTGAGAGGTGGTTCCAACATGCCCGGCAGGTCATTTCGGAGAGTCGTCCAAGTGGTTCTGGCGTAGCCCGCAGGTGATTTTGGCGTGTCCGGCAGGTGGTTCCGCCGTGCTCGGCAGGTGGTTCAGGCATGGCCGTCACGTGGTTCCAGTCTGTCCAGGACGTGTTTCCAGCTTCTCCGGCAGGTGGTTTTGGTAGGTCTGAGAGGTGGTTCCGCCATGGCTGGCAGGTGATCCCGGACTGTCCCCCAGGTGGTTCTGGCATAGCCAGCAGTTGATATTGGCCTGTCCGGCAGGTGGTTCCAGCGAGTCGAACAGGTGGCTCCGGCGTTCTTGGCAGGTGGTTCCGGTCTGTCCGGTAGGTGTTTCCGGCGTGTCTGGCACGTGCTTCCGGCACGTCTGAGAGGTGGTTCCGGCATTCGCGTCAGGTGATTCCGTAGTGTCCGCCAGGTGGTTCTGGCATACCCGGCAGGTGATTTTGGGGTGTCCGGCAGGTGTTTCTGGCGAGTCGAGCAGGTGGCTCCGGCATGCTCGGCAGGTGCTTCCGGCGTCTCCGGCACTTGGTTCTGGTGTGTCTGAGAGCTGGTTCCGGCATGTCCGGCAGATGATTCCGGAGTGTCCGCCAAGTGGTTCTGGCATACCCAGCAGGTGATTTTGGCGTGTCAGGGAGGTGGTACCGGTGAGTCGAGCAGGTGGTTCCGGCGTGCTCAGCAGGTGGTTCAGGCGGTTCTGGCAGGTGGTATCCGTCTGTTCGGGGTGTGGTTCCAGCATCTCATGAACACGTTTCTGGCACGTCTGAGATGTGGTTCCAGCCGGCCCGACAGGTGTTTCCGCAGTGTCCGCCAAGCGGTTCTGGCGTAGTTGGCAGGTGATTTTGGCATGACTGGCAGGTGGTTCCAGCAAGCCTGGCAGGTGATTCCAAAGTGTTCACCAACTGGTTGTGGCGTAGCCGGCAGGTGATTTTTGCGTGATCGGCAGGTGGTTCTGGCGAGTCGAGCAGGTGGTTCCGGCGTGCTCGGCTGGTGCTTCCGGGGTCATTGGCACGGGGTTCTGGCATGTCTGAGAGGTGGTTCCTGCATGCCCGGCAAGTGATTCCGGAGTGTTTGCCAAGTGGTTCTGGCATAGTCGGCAGGTGATTTTGGCATGTCCGGCAGGTGGTTCAGGCGAGTTGAGCAGGTGGTTCTAACGTGCTTGGCAGGTGCTTCCGGCGTCTCCGGCACGTGTTTCTGGCACATCTGACAGGTGGTTCCGGCATGCCCGAAAGGTGATTCCGGTCTGTCCGGTAGGTGGTTCCAGCCTGCACGGCATGTGGTTCTGGTACGTCTCAGAGGTGGTTGCGCATGCCCAACAGGTGATTCCGGACTGTCCGCCACATGGTTCTGGCACGTCTGAGAGGTGGTTCTGGCATGCCCGGCAGGTCATCCCAGAGAGTCCTCCAAGTGGTTCTGGCATAACACGCAGGTGATTTTGGCGTGTCTGGCAGGTTGTGCCGTTGTGCTTGGCAGGTGGGTCAGGCTTGGCCGGCAGGTGGTTCCAGACTCTCCAGGACGTGTTTCCAGCTTCTCCGGCAGGTGGTTCTGGTACGTCTGAGAGGTGGTTCCGCCATGGCTGGCAGGCGATTCCGGACCGTCCCCCTGTTTGTTCTGGCATAGACAGCAGTTGATATTGGCCTGTCCGGCAGGTGGTTCCAGCGAGTCGAACAGGTGGCTACGGCGTGCTCGGCAGTTGGTTCCGGTCTGTCCGGTAGGTGATTCCGGCGTGTCCGGCACGTCCTTCCGGCACGTCTGAGAGGTGGTTCCGGCATGCGCGACAGGTGATTTCGGAGTGTCCGCCAGGTGGTTCTGGCGTACCCGGCAGGTGATTTTGGCGTGTCCGGCAGGTGTTTCTGGCGAGTCGAGCAGGTGGCTCCGGCATGCTCGGCAGGTTGTTCAGACGGGTCTGGCAGGTGTTTTCCGTCTGTTCGGGGTGTGGTTCCAGCATCTCATGCACATGGTTCTGGCACGTCTGAGATGTGGTTCCGGCCGGCCCGACAGGTGTTTCCACAGTGTCCGCCAAGTGGTACTGGCGTAGTTGGCAGGTGATTTTGGCATGACCGGCAGGTGGTTCCAGCAAGCCCGGCAGGTGATTCCGAAGTGTCCCCCAACTGGTTGTGGCGTAGCCGGCAGGTGATTTTTGCGTGTCCGGCAGGTGGTTCTGGCGAGTCGAGCAGGTGGTTCCGGCGTGCTCGGCAGGTGCTTCCGGGGTCATTGGCACGTGGTTCTGGCATATCTGAGAGGTGGTTCCGGCATGCCCGGCAGGTGATTCCGGAGTGTTCGCCAAGAGTTTCCGGCGTAGCCGGCAGGTGATTTTGCATGTCCAGCGGTCGTTCCGGCGGGTCGAGCCGGTGGTTCCGGCGTGTCCGGCAGGTGGTTCCGGTCTGTCCGGCAGGTGGTTCTGTGGTGTCCGGCACGAGGTTCAGTCTGAGAGGCTGTGCCGGCATGCCCCCACGTGATTCCGGCTTGTCCCCGAAGTGGTGCTGGTGTAGCGGGCAGGTGATTTTGGCGTGTCCGGCAGGTGGTTCAGGCGAGTTGAGCAGGTGGTTGCGACGTGCTCGGCAGGTGCTTCCGGCGTCTCCGGCACGTGTTTCTGGCACATCTGACTGGTGGTTCCGGCATGCCCAAAAGTTGATTCCGGTCTGTCCGGTATGTGGTTCTGGCGTGCACGGCACGTGGTTCTGGTACGTCTCAGAGGTGGTTGCGTATGCCCAACAGGTAATTCCGGACTGTCTGCCACGTGCTTCTGGCACGTCAGAGCTGGTTCCAACATGCCTAGCAGGTCATTTCGGAGAGTCGTCCAAGTGGTTCTGGCGTAGCCCGCAGGTGATTTTGGCGTGTCCGGCAGGTGGTTCCGCCGTGCTCGGCAGGTGGTTCAGGCATGGCCGTCACGTGGTTCCAGTCTGTCCAGGACGTGTTTCCATCTTCTCCGGCAGGTGGTTCTGGTACGTCTGAGAGGTGGTTCCGCCATGGCTGGCAGGTGATCCCGGACTGTCCCCCAGGTGGTTCTGGCATAGCCAGCAGTTGATATTGGCCTGTCCGGCAGGTGGTTCCAGCGAGTCGAACAGGTGGCTCCGGCGTTCTTGGCAGGTGGTTCCGGTCTGTCCGGTAGGTGTTTCCGGCGTGTCTGGCACGTGCTTCCGGCACGTCTGAGAGGTGGTTCCGGCATGCGCGGCAGGTGATTCCGTAGTGTCCGCCAGGTGGTTCTGGCGTACCGGGCAGGTGATTTTGGCGTGTCCGGCAGGTGTTCCTGGCGATTCAAGCAGGTGGCTCCGGCATGCTCGGCAGGTGCTTCCGGCGTCTCCGGCACTTGGTTCTGGTGTGTCTGAGAGCTGGTTCCGGCATGTCCGGCAGATGATTCCGGAGTGTCTGCCAAGTGGTTCTGGCATACCCTGCAGGTGATTTTGGCGTGTCAGGGAGGTGGTACCGGTGAGTCGAGCAGGTGGTTCCGGCGTGCTCAGCAGGTGGTTCAGGCGGTTCTGGCAGGTGGTATCCGTCTGTTCGGGGTGTGGTTCCAGCATCTCATGAACACGTTTCTGGCACGTCTGAGATGTGGTTCCAGCCGGCCCGACAGGTGTTTCCGCTGTGTCCGCCAAGCGGTTCTGGCGTAGTTGGCAGGTGATTTTGGCATGACTGGCAGGTGGTTCCAGCAAGCCTGGCAGGTGATTCCAAAGTGTTCACCAACTGGTTGTGGCGTAGCCGGCAGGTGATTTTTGCGTGATCGGCAGGTGGTTCTGGCGAGTCGAGCAGGTGGTTCCGGCGTGCTCGGCTGGTGCTTCCGGGGTCATTGGCACGGGGTTCTGGCATGTCTGAGAGGTGGTTCCTGCATGCCCGGCAAGTGATTCCGGAGTGTTCGCCAAGTGGTTCTGGCATAGTCGGCAGGTGATTTTGGCATGTCCGGCAGGTGGTTCAGGCGAGTTGAGCAGGTGGTTCCAACGGGCTTGGCAGGTGCTTCCGGCGTCTCCGGCACGTGTTTCTGGCACATCTGACAGGTGGTTCCGGCATGCCCGAAAGGTGATTCCGGTCTGTCCGGTAGGTGGTTCCAGCCTGCACGGCATGTGGTTCTGGTACGTCTCAGAGGTGGTTGCGCATGCCCAACAGGTGATTCCGGACTGTCCGCCACATGGTTCTGGCACGTCTGAGAGGTGGTTCCGGCATGCCCGGCAGGTCATCCCAGACAGTCCTCCAAGTGGTTCTGGCATAACACGCAGGTGATTTTGGCGTGTCTGGCAGGTTGTTCCGTTGTGCTTGGCATGTGGTTCAGGCTTGGCCGGCAGGTGGTTCCAGACTGTCCAGGACGTGTTTCCAGGTTCTCCGGCAGGTGGTTCTGGTACGTCTGAGAGGTGGTTCCGCCATGGCTGGCAGGTGATTCCGGACCGTCCCCCAGGTGGTTCTGGCATAGCCAGCAGTTGATATTGGCCTGTCCGGCAGGTGGTTCCAGCGAGTCGAACAGGTGGCTCCGGCGTGCTCGGCAGGTGGTTCCGGTCTGTCGGGTAGGTGATTCCGGCGCGTCCGGCACGTCCTTATGGCACGTCTGAGAGGTGGTTCCGGCATGCGCGACAGTTGGTTTCGGAGTGTCCGCCAGGTGGTTCTGGCGTACCCGGCAGGTGATTTTGGCGTGTCCGGCAGGTGTTTCTGGCGAGTCGAGCAGGTGGCTCCGGCATGCTCGGCAGGTGCTTCCGGCGTCTCCGGCACGTGGTTCTGGTGTGTCTGAGAGCTGGTTCCGGCATGTCCGGCAGATGATTCCGGAGTGTCCGCCAAGTGGTTCTGGCATACCCGGCTGGTGATTTGGGCATGTCAGGTAGGTGGTTCCGGCGAGTCGAGCAGGTGGCTCCGGCGTGCTCGGCAGGTTGTTCAGACGGGTCTGGCAGGTGTTTTCCGTCTGTTCGGGGTGTGGTTCCAGCATCTCATGCACATGGTTCTGGCACGTCTGAGATGTGGTTCCGGCCGGCCCGACAGGTGTTTCCACAGTGTCCGCCAAGTGGTACTGGCGTAGTTGGCAGGTGATTTTGGCATGACCGGCAGGTGGTTCCAGCAAGCCCGGCAGGTGATTCCGAAGTGTTCCCCAACTGGTTGTGGCGTAGCCGGCAGGTGATTTTTGCGTGTCCGGCAGGTGGTTCTGGCGAGTCGAGCAGGTGGTTCCGGCGTGCTCGGCAGGTGCTTCCGGGGTCATTGGCACGTGGTTCTTTCATATCTGAGAGGTGGTTCCGGCATGCCCGGCAGGTGATTCCGGAGTGTTCGCCAAGTGTTTCCGGCGTAGCCGGCAGGTGATTTTGCATGTCCAGCGGTCGTTCCGGCGGGTCGAGCCGGTGGTTCCGGCGTGTCCGGCAGGTGGTTCCGGTCTGTCCGGCAGGTCGTTCTGTGGTGTCCGGCACGAGGTTCAGTCTGAGAGGCTGTGCCGGCATGCCCCTCACGTGATTCCGGCTTGTCCCCGAAGTGGTGCTGGTGTAGCGGGCAGGTGATTTTGGCGTGTCCGGCAGGTGGTTCAAGCGAGTTGAGCAGGTGGTTGCGACGTGCTCGGCAGGTGCTTCCGGCGTCTCCGGCACGTGTTTCTGGCATATCTGACTGGTGGTTCCGGCATGCCCAAAAGTTGATTCCGGTCTGTCCGGTAGGTGGTTCCGGCGTGCACGGCACGTGGTTCTGGTACGTCTCTGAGGTGGTTGCGTATGCCCAACAGGTGATTCCGGACTGTCCGCCACGTGCTTCTGGCACGTCTGAGAGGTGGTTCCAACATGCCCGGCAGGTCATTTCGGAGAGTCGTCCAAGTGGTTCTGGCATAGCCCGCAGGTGATTTTGGCGTGTCCGGCAGGTGGTTCTGCCGTGCTCGGCAGGTGGTTCAGGCATGGCCGTCACGTGGTTCCAGTCTGTCCAGGACGTGTTTCCAGCTTCTCCGGCAGGTGGTTCTGGCACGTCTGAGAGGTGGTTCCGGCATGCCCGGCAGGTCATCCCAGAGAGTCCTCCAAGTGGTTCTGGCATAACACGCAGGTGATTTTGGCGTGTCTGGCAGGTTGTTCCGTTGTGCTTGGCAGGTGGTTCAGGCTTGGCCGGCAGGTGGTTCCAGACTGTCCAGGACGTGTTTCCAGGTTCTCCGGCAGGTGGTTCTGGTACGTCTGAGAGGTGGTTCTGCCATTGCTGGCAGGCGATTCCGGACCGTCTCCCAGGTGGCTCTGGCATAGCCAGCAATTGATATTGGCCTGTCCGGCAGGTGGTTCCAGTGAGTCGAACAGGTGGCTCCGGCGTGCTCGGCAGGTGGTTCCGGTGTGTCCGGTAGGTGATTCCGGCGTGTCTAGCACGTGCTTCCGGCACGTCTGAGAGGTGGTTCCGGCATGCGCGGCAGGTGATTCCGTAGTGTCCGCCAGGTGGTTCTGGCGTACCCGGCAGGTGATTTTGGCGTGTCCGGCAGGTGTTTCTGGCGAGTCGAGCAGGTGGCTCCGGCATGCTCGGCAGGTGCTTCCGGCATCTCCGGCACGTGGTTATGGTGTGTCTGAGAGCTGGTTCCGGCATGTCCGGCAGATGATTCCGGAGTGTCCGCCAAGTGGTTCTGGCATACCCAGCAGGTGATTTTGGGGTCTCAGGGAGGTGGTGCCGGTGAGTCGAGCAGGTGGTTCCGGCGTGCTCAGCAGGTGGTTCAGGCGGTTCTGGCAGGTGGTATCCTTCTGTTCGGGGTGTGGTTCCAGCATCTCATGAACACGTTTCTGGCACGTCTGAGATGTGGTTCCAGCTGGGCCGACAGGTGTTTCCGCAGTGTCCGCCAAGCGGTTCTGGCGTAGTTGGCAGGTGATTTTGGCATGACTGGCAGGTGGTTCCAGCAAGCCTGGCAGGTGATTCCGAAGTGTTCCCCAACTGGTTGTGGCGTAGCCGGCAGGTGATTTTTGCGTGATCGGCAGGGGCTTCTGGCGAGTCAAGCAAGTTGTTCCGGCGTGCTCGGCTGGTGCTTCCGGGGTCATTGGCACGGGGTTCTGGCATGTCTGAGAGGTGGTTCCTGCATGCCCGGCAAGTGATTCCGGAGTGTTCGCCAAGGGGTTCTGGCATAGTCGGCAGGTGATTTTGGCATTTCCGTCAGGTGGTTCAGGCGAGTTGAGCAGGTGGTTCCAACGTGCTTGGCAGGTGCGTCCGGCGTCTCCGGCACGTGTTTCTGGCACATCTGACAGGTGGTTCCGGCATGCCCGAAAGGTGATTCCGGTCTGTCCGGTAGGTGGTTCCAGCCTGCACGGCATGTGGTTCTGGTACGTCTCAGAGGTGGTTGCGCATGCCCAACAGGTGATTCCGGACTGTCCGCCACATGGTTCTGGCACGTCTGAGAGGTGGTTCCGGCATGCCCGGCAGGTCATTTCGGAGAGTCGTCCAAGTGGTTCTGGCGTAGCCCGCAGGTGATTTTGGCATGACCGGCAGGTGGTTCCAGCAAGCCCGGCAGGTGATTCCGAAGTGTTCCCCAACTGGTTGTGGCGTAGCCGGCAGGTGATTTTTGCGTGTCCGGCAGGTGGTTCTGGCGAGTCGAGCAGGTGGTTCCGGCGTGCTCGGCAGGTGCTTCCGGGGTCATTGGCACGGGGTTCTGGCATGTCTGAGAGGTGGTTCCGGCATGCCCGGCAGGTCATCCCAGAGAGTCCTCCAAGTGGTTCTGGCATAACACGCAGGTGATTTTGGCGTGTCTGGCAGGTTGTTCCATTGTGCTTGGCAGTTGGTTCATTCTTGGCCGGCAGGTGGTTCCAGACTGTCCAGGACGTGTTTCCAGCTTCTCCGGCAGGTGGTTCTGGTACGTCTGAGCGGTGGTTCCGCCATGGCTGGCAGGTGATTCCGGACCGTCCCCCAGGTGGTTCTGGCATAGCCAGCAGTTGATATTGGCCTGTCCGGCAGGTGGTTCCAGCGAGTCGAACAGGTGGCTCCGGCGTGCTCGGCAGGTGGTTCCGGTCTGTCCGGTAGGTGATTCCGGCGGGTCCGGCACGTGCTTCCGGCACGTCTGAGAGGTGGTTCCGGCATGCGCGACAGGTGATTTCGGAGTGTCCGCCAGGTGGTTCTGGCGTACCCGGCAGGTGATTTTGGCGTGTCCGGCAGGTGTTTCTGGCGAGTCGAGCAGGTGGCTCCGGCATGCTCGGCAGGTGCTTCCGGCGTCTCCGGCACGTGGTTCTGGTGTGTCTGAGAGCTGGTTCCGGCATGTCCGGCAGATGATTCCGGAGTGTCCGCCAAGTGGTTCTGGCATACCCGGCTGGTGATTTGGGCATGTCAGGTAGGTGGTTCCGGCGAGTCGAGCAGGTGGCTCCGGCGTGCTCGGCAGGTTGTTCAGACGGGTCTGGCAGGTGTTTTCCGTCTGTTCGGGGTGTGGTTCCAGCATCTCATGCACATGGTTCTGGCACGTCTGAGATGTGGTTCCGGCCGGCCCGACAGGTGTTTCCACAGTGTCCGCCAAGTGGTACTGGCGTAGTTGGCAGGTGATTTTGGCATGACCGGCAGGTGGTTCCAGCAAGCCCGGCAGGTGATTCCGAAGTGTTCCCCAACTGGTTGTGGCGTAGCCGGCAGGTGATTTCTGCGTGTCCGGCAGGTGGTTCTGGCGAGTCGAGCAGGTGGTTCCGGCGTGCTCGGCAGGTGCTTCCGGGGTCATTGGCACGTGGTTCTGGCATATCTGAGAGGTGGTTCCGGCATGCCCGGCAGGTGATTCCGGAGTGTTCGCCAAGTGTTTCCGGCGTAGCCGGCAGGTGATTTTGCATGTCCAGCGGTCGTTCCGGCGGGTCGAGCCGGTGGTTCCGGCGTGTCCGGCAGGTGGTTCCGGTCTGTCCGGCAGGTGGTTCTGTGGTGTCCGGCACGAGGTTCAGTCTGAGAGGCTGTGCCGGCATGCCCCTCACGTGATTCCGGCTTGTCCCCGAAGTGGTGCTGGTGTAGCGGGCAGGTGATTTTGGCGTGTCCGGCAGGTGGTTCAGGCGAGTTGAGCAGGTGGTTGCGACGTGCTCGGCAGGTGCTTCCGGCGTCTCCGGCACGTGTTTCTGGCACATCTGACTGGTGGTTCCGGCATGCCCAAAAGTTGATTCCGGTCTGTCCGGTATGTGGTTCTGCCGTGCACGGCACGTGGTTCTGGTACGTCTCAGAGGTGGTTGCGTATGCCCAACAGGTAATACCGGACTGTCTGCCACGTGCTTCTGGCACGTCAGAGGTGGTTCCAACATGCCTGGCAGGTCATTTCGAAGAGTCGTCCAAGTGGTTCTGGCGTAGCCCGCAGGTGATTTTGGCGTGTCCGGCAGGTGGTTCCGCCGTGCTCGGCAGGTGGTTCAGGCATGGCCGTCACGTGGTTCCAGTCTGTCCAGGACGTGTTTCCAGCTTCTCCGGCAGGAGGTTCTGGTACGTCTGAGAGGTGGTTCCGCCATGGCTGGCAGGTGATCCCGGACTGTCCCCCAGGTGGTTCTGGCATAGCCAGCAGTTGATATTGGCCTGTCCGGCAGGTGGTTCCAGCGAGTCGAACAGGTGGCTCCGGCGTTCTTGGCAGGTGGTTCCGGTCTGTCCGGTAGTTGTTTCCGGCGTGTCTGGCACGTGCTTCCGGCACGTCTGAGAGGTGGTTCCGGCATGCGCGGCAGGTGATTCCGTAGTGTCCGCCAGGTGGTTCTGGCGGACCGGGCAGATGATTTTGGCGTGTCCGGCAGGTGTTCCTGGCGATTCAAGCAGGTGGCTCCGCAATGCTCGGCAGGTGCTTCCGGCGTCTCCGGCACTTGGTTCTGGTGTGTCTGAGAGCTGGTTCCGGCATGTCCGGCAAATGATTCCGGAGTGTCCGCCAAGTGGTTCTGGCATACCCAGCAGGTGATTTTGGCGTGTAAGGGAGGTGGTACCGGTGAGTCGAGCAGGTGGTTCCGGCGTGCTCAGCAGGTGGTTCAGGCGGTTCTGGCAGGTGGTATCCGTCTGTTCGGGGTGTGGTTCCAGCATCTCATGAACACGTTTCTGGCACGTCTGAGATGTGGTTCCAGCCGGCCCGACAGGTGTTTCCGCAGTGTCCGCCAAGCGGTTCTGGCGTAGTTGGCAGGTGATTTTGGCATGACTGGCAGGTGGTTCCAGCAAGCCTGGCAGGTGATTCCAAAGTGTTCACCAACTGGTTGTGGCGTAGCCGGCAGGTGATTTTTGCGTGATCGGCAGGTGGTTCTGGCGAGTCGAGCAGGTGGTTCCGGCGTGCTCGGCTGGTGCTTCCGGGGTCATTGGCACGGGGTTCTGGCATGTCTGAGAGGTGGTTCCTGCATGCCCGGCAAGTGATTCCGGAGTGTTAGCCAAGGGGTTCTGGCATAGTCGGCAGGTGATTTTGGCATGTCCGGCAGGTGGTTCAGGCGAGTTGAGCAGGTGGTTCCAACGTGCTTGGCAGGTGCTTCCGGCGTCTCCGGCACGTGTTTCTGGCACATCTGACAGGTGGTTCCGGCATGCCCGAAAGGTGATTCCGGTCTGTCCGGTAGGTGGTTCCAGCCTGCACGGCATGTGGTTCTGGTACGTCTCAGAGGTGGTTGCGCATGCCCAACAGGTGATTCCGGACTGTCCGCCACATGGTTCTGGCACGTCTGAGAGGTGGTTCCGGCATGCCCGGCAGGTCATCCCAGAGAGTCCTCCAAGTGGTTCTGGCATAACACGCAGGTGATTTTGGCGTGTCTGGCAGGTTGTTCCGTTGTGCTTGGCAGGTGGTTCAGGCTTGGCCGGCAGGTGGTTCCAGACTGTCCAGGACGTGTTTCCAGGTTCTCCGGCAGGTGGTTCTGGTACGTCTGAGAGGTGGTTCCGCCATGGCTGGCAGGTGATTCCGGACCGTCCCCCAGGTGGTTCTGGCATAGCCAGCAGTTGATATTGGCCTGTCCGGCAGGTGGTTCCAGCGAGTCGAACAGGTGGCTCCGGCGTGCTCGGCAGGTGGTTCCGGTCTGTCGGGTAGGTGATTCCGGCGTGTCCGGCACGTGCTTATGGCACGTCTGAGAGGTGGTTCCGGCATGCGCGACAGTTGGTTTCGGAGTGTCCGCCAGGTGGTTCTGTCGTACCCGGCAGGTGATTTTGGCGTGTCCGGCAGGTGTTTCTGGCGAGTCGAGCAGGTGGCTCCGGCGTGCTCGGCAGGTTGTTCAGACGGGTCTGGCAGGTGTTTTCCGTCTGTTCGGGGTGTGGTTCCAGCATCTCATGCACATGGTTCTGGCACGTCTGAGATGTGGTTCTGGCCGGCCCGACAGGTCTTTCCACAGTGTCCGCCAAGTGGTACTGGCGTAGTTGGCAGGTGATTTTGGCATGACCGGCAGGTGGTTCCAGCAAGCCCGGCAGGTGATTCCGAAGTGTTCCCCAACTGGTTGTGGCATAGCCGGCAGGTGATTTTTGCGTGTCCGGCAGGTGGTTCTGGCGAGTCGAGCAGGTGGTTCCGGCGTGCTCGGCAGGTGCTTCCGGGGTCATTGGCACGTGGTTCTGGCATATCTGAGAGGTGGTTCCGGCATGCCCGGCAGGTGATTCCGGAGTGTTCGCCAAGTGTTTCCAGCGTAGCCGGCAGGTGATTTTGCATGTCCAGCGGTCGTTCCGGCGGGTCGAGCCGGTGGTTCCGGCGTGTCCGGCAGGTGGTTCCGGTCTGTCTGGCAGGTGGTTCTGTGGTGTCCGGCACGAGGTTCAGTCTGAGAGGCTGTGCTGGCATGCCCCTCACGTGATTCCGGCTTGTCCCCGAAGTGTTGCTGGTGTAGCGGGCAGGTGATTTTGGCGTGTCCGGCAGGTGGTTCAGGCGAGTTGAGCAGGTGGTTGCGACGTGCTCGGCAGGTGCTTCCGGCGTCTCCGGCACGTGTTTCTGGCACATCTGACTGGTGGTTCCGGCATGCCCAAAAGTTGATTCCGGTCTGTCCGGTAGGTGGTTCCGGCGTGCACGGCACGTGGTTCTGGTACGTCTCAGAGGTGGTTGCGTATGCCCAACAGGTAATTCCGGACTGTCCGCCACGTGCTTCTGGCACGTCAGAGGTGGTTCCAACATGCCTGGCAGGTCATTTCGGAGACTCGACCAAGTGGTTCTGGCGTAGCCCGCAGGTGATTTTGGCGTGTCCGGCAGGTGGTTCCGCCGTGCTCGGCAGGTGGTTCAGGCATGGCCGTCACGTGGTTCCAGTCTGTCCAGGACGTGTTTCCATCTTCTCCGGCAGGAGGTTCTGGTACGTCTGAGAGGTGGTTCCGCCATGGCTGGCAGGTGATCCCGGACTGTCCCCCAGGTGGTTCTGGCATAGCCAGCAGTTGATATTGGCCTGTCCGGCAGGTGGTTCCAGCGAGTCGAACAGGTGGCTCCGGCGTTCTTGGCAGGTGGTTCCGGTCTGTCCGGTAGGTGTTTCCGGCGTGTCTGGCACGTGCTTCCGGCACGTCTGAGAGGTGGTTCCGGCATGCGCGGCAGGTGATTCCGTAGTGTCCGCCAGGTGGTTCTGGCGTACCGGGCAGGTGATTTTGGCGTGTCCGGCAGGTGTTCCTGGCTATTCAAGCAGGTGGCTCCGGCATGCTCGGCAGGTGCTTCCGGCGTCTCCGGCACTTGGTTCTGGTGTGTCTGAGAGCTGGTTCCGGCATGTCCGGCAGATGATTCCGGAGTGTCCGCCAAGTGGTTCTGGCATACCCAGCAGGTGATTTTGGCGTGTCAGGGAGGTGGTACCGGTGAGTCGAGCAGGTGGTTCCGGCGTGCTCAGCAGGTGGTTCAGGCGGTTCTGGCAGGTGGTATCCGTCTGTTCGGGGTGTGGTTCCAGCATCTCATGAACACGTTTCTGGCACGTCTGAGATGTGGTTCCAGCCGGCCCGACAGGTGTTTCCGCAGTGTCCGCCAAGCGGTTCTGGCGTAGTTGGCAGGTGGTTTTGGCAGGATTGGCAGGTGGTTCCAGCAAGCCTGGCAGGTGATTCCAAAGTGTTCACCAACTGGTTGTGGCGTAGCCGGCAGGTGATTTTTGCGTGATCGGCAGGTGGTTCTGGCGAGTCGAGCAGGTGGTTCCGGCGTGCTCGGCTGGTGCTTCCGGGGTCATTGGCACGGGGTTCTGGCATGTCTGAGAGGTGGTTCCTGCATGCCCGGCAAGTGATTCTGGAGTGTTCGCCAAGTGGTTCTGGCATACTCGGCAGGTGATTTTGGCATGTCCGGCAGGTGGTTCAGGCGAGTTGAGCAGGTGGTTCCAACGTGCTTGGCAGGTGCTTCCGGCGTCTCCGGCACGTGTTTCTGGCACATCTGACAGGTGGTTCCGGCATGCCCGAAAGGTGATTCCGGTCTGTCCGGTAGGTGGTTCCAGCCTGCACGGCATGTGGTTCTGGTACGTCTCAGAGGTGGTTGCGCATGCCCAACAGGTGATTCCGGACTGTCCGCCACATGGTTCTGGCACGTCTGAGAGGTGGTTCCGGCATGCCCGGCAGGTCATCCCAGAGAGTCCTCCAAGTGGTTCTGGCATAACACGCAGGTGATTTTGGCGTGTCTGGCTGGTTGTTCCGTTGTGCTTGGCAGGTGGTTCAGGCTTGGCCGGCAGGTGGTTCCAGACTGTCCAGGACGTGTTTCCAGCTTCTCCGGCAGGTGGTTCTGGTACGTCTGAGAGGTGGTTCCGCCATGGCTGGCAGGTGATTCCGGACCGTCCCCCAGGTGGTTCTGGCATAGCCAGCAGTTGATATTGGCCTGTCCGGCAGGTGGTTCAAGCGAGTCGAACAGGTGGCTCCGGCGTGCTCGGCAGGTGGTTCCGGTCTGTCCGGTAGGTGATTCCGGCGTGTCCGGCACGTGCTTCCGGCACGTCTGAGAGGTGGTTCCGGCATGCGCGACAGGAGATTTCGGAGTGTCCGCCAGGTGGTTCTGGCGTACCCGGCAGGTGATTTTGGCGTGTCCGGCAGGTGTTTCTGGCGAGTCGAGCAGGTGGCTCCGGCATGCTCGGCAGGTGCTTCCGGCGTCTCCGGCACGTGGTTCTGGTGTGTCTGAGAGCTGGTTCCGGCATGTCCGGCAGATGATTCCGGAGTGTCCGGCAAGTGGTTCTGGCATACCCGGCTGGTGATTTGGGCATGTCAGGTAGGTGGTTCCGGCGAGTCGACCAGGTGGCTCCGGCGTGCTCGGCAGGTTGTTCAGACGGGTCTGGCAGGTGTTTTCCGTCTGTTCGGGCTGTGGTTCCAGCATCTCATGCACATGGTTCTGGCACGTCTGAGATGTGGTTCCGGCCGGCCCGACAGGTGTTTCCACAGTGTCTGCCAAGTGGTACTGGCGTAGTTGGCAGGTGATTTTGGCATGACCGGCAGGTGGTTCCAGCAAGCCCGGCAGGTGATTCCGAAGTGTTCCCCAACTGGTTGTGGCGTAGCCGGCAGGTGATTTTTGCGTGTCCGGCAGGTGGTTCTGGCGAGTCGAGCAGGTGGTTCCGGCGTGCTCGGCAGGTGCTTCCGGGGTCATTGGCACGGGGTTCTGGCATGTCTGAGAGGTGGTTCCGGCATGCCCGGCAGGTGATTCCGGAGTGTTCGCCAAGTGTTTCCGGCGTAGCCGGCAGGTGATTTTGCATGTCCAGCGGTCGTTCCGGCGGGTCGAGCCGGTGGTTCCGGCGTGTCCGGCAGGTGGTTCCGGTCTGTCCGGCAGGTGGTTCTGTGGTGTCCGGCACGAGGTTCAGTCTGAGAGGCTGTGCCGGCATGCCCCTCACGTGATTCCGGCTTGTCCCCGAAGTGTTGCTGGTGTAGCGGGCAGGTGATTTTGGCATGTCCGGCAGGTGGTTCAGGCGAGTTGAGCAGGTGGTTGCGACGTGCTCGGCAGGTGCTTCCGGCGTCTCCGGCACGTGTTTCTGGCACATCTGACTGGTGGTTCCGGCATGCCCAAAAGTTGATTCCGGTCTGTCCGGTAGGTGGTTCTGGCGTGCACGGCACGTGGTTCTGGTACGTCTCTGAGGTGGTTGCGTATGCCCAACAGGTGATTCCGGACTTTCCGCCACTTGCTTCTGGCACGTCTGAGAGGTGGTTCCAACATGCCTGGCAGGTCATTTCGGAGAGTCATCCAAGTGGTTCTGGCGTAGCCCGCAGGTGATTTTGGCGTGTCCGGCAGGTGGTTCCGCCGTGCTCGGCAGGTGGTTCAGGCATGGCCGTCACGTGGTTCCAGTCTGTCCAGGACGTGTTTCCATCTTCTCCGGCAGGAGGTTCTGGTTCGTCTGAGAGGTGGTTCCGCCATGGCTGGCAGGTGATCCCGGACTGTCCCCCAGGTGGTTCTGGCATAGCCAGCAGTTGATATTGGCCTGTCCGGCAGGTGGTTCCAGCGAGTCGAACAGGTGGCTCCTGCGTTCTTGGCAGGTGGTTCCGGTCTGTCCGGTAGGTGTTTCCGGCGTGTCTGGCACGTGCTTCCGGCACGTCTGAGAGGTGGTTCCGGCATGCGCGGCAGGTGATTCCGTAGTGTCCGCCAGGTGGTTCTGGCGTACCGGGCAGGTGATTTTGGCGTGTCCGGCAGGTGTTCCTGGCGATTCAAGCAGGTGGCTCCGGCATGCTCGGCAGGTGCTTCCGGCGTCTCCGGCACTTGGTTCTGGTGTGTCTGAGAGCTGGTTCCGGCATGTCCGGCAGATGATTCCGGAGTGTCCGCCAAGTGGTTCTGGCATACCCAGCAGGTGATTTTGGCGTGTCAGGGAGGTGGTACCGGTGAGTCGAGCAGGTGGTTCCGGCGTGCTCAGCAGGTGGTTCAGGCGGTTCTGGCAGGTGGTATCCGTCTGTTCGGGGTGTGGTTCCAGCATCTCATGAACACGTTTCTGGCACGTCTGAGATGTGGTTCCAGCCGGCCCGACAGGTGTTTCCGCAGTGTCCGCCAAGCGGTTCTGGCGTAGTTGGCAGGTGATTTTGGCATGACTGGCAGGTGGTTCCAGCAAGCCTGGCAGGTGATTCCAAAGTGTTCACCAACTGGTTGTGGCGTAGCCGGCAGGTGATTTTTGCGTGATCGGCAGGTGGTTCTGGCGAGTCGAGCAGGTGGTTCCGGCGTGCTCGGCTGGTGCTTCCGGGGTCATTGGCACGGGATTCTGGCATGTCTGAGAGGTGGTTCCTGCATGCCCCGCAAGTGATTCCGGAGTGTTCGCCAAGTGGTTCTGGCATAGTCGGCAGGTGATTTTGGCATGTCCGGCAGGTGGTTCAGGCGAGTTGAGCAGGTGGTTCCAACGTGCTCGGCAGGTGCTTCCGGCGTCTCCGGCACGTGTTTCTGGCACATCTGACAGGTGGTTCCGGCATGCCCGAAAGGTGATTCCGGTCTGTCCGGTAGGTGGTTCCAGCCTGCACGGCATGTGGTTCTGGTACGTCTCAGAGGTGGTTGCGCATGCCCAACAGGTGATTCCGGACTGTCCGCCACATGGTTCTGGCACGTCTGAGAGGTGGTTCCGGCATGCCCGGCAGGTCATCCCAGAGAGTCCTCCAAGTGGTTCTGGCATAACACGCAGGTGATTTTGGCGTGTCTGGCAGGTTGTTCCGTTGTGCTTGGCAGGTGGTTCAGGCTTGGCCGGCAGGTGGTTCCACACTGTCCAGGACGTGTTTCCAGCTTCTCCGGCAGGTGGTTCTGGTACGTCTGAGAGGTGATTCCGCCATGGCTGGCAGGTGATTCCGGACCGTCCCCCAGGTGGTTCTGGCATAGCCAGCAGTTGATATTGGCCTGTCCGGCAGGTGGTTCCAGCGAGTCGAACAGGTGGCTCCGGCGTGCTCGGCAGGTGGTTCCGGTCTGTCCGGTAGGTGATTCCGGCGTGTCCGGCACGTGCTTCCGGCACGTCTGAGAGGTGGTTCCGGCATGCGCGACAGTTGGTTTCGGAGTGTCCGCCAGGTGGTTCTGGCGTACCCGGCAGGTGATTTTGGCGTGTCCGGCAGGTGTTTCTGGCGAGTCGAGCAGGTGGCTCCGGCATGCTCGGCAGGTGCTTCCGGCGTCTCCGGCACGTGGTTCTGGTGTGTCTGAGAGCTGGTTCCGGCATGTCCGGCAGATGATTCCGGAGTGTCCGGCAAGTGGTTCTGGCATACCCGGCTGGTGATTTGGGCATGTCAGGTAGGTGGTTCCGGCGAGTCGAGCAGGTGGCTCCGGCGTGCTCGGCAGGTTGTTCAGACGGGTCTGGCAGGTGTTTTCCGTCTTTTCGGGGTGTGGTTCCAGCATCTCATGCACATGGTTCTGGCACGTCTGAGATGTGGTTCCGGCCGGCCCGACAGGTGTTTCCACAGTGTCCGCCAAGTGGTACTGGCGTAGTTGGCAGGTGATTTTGGCATGACCGGCAGGTGGTTCCAGCAAGCCCGGCAGGTGATTCCGAAGTGTTCCCCAACTGGTTGTGGCGTAGCCGGCAGTTGATTTTTGCGTGTCCGGCAGGTGGTTCTGGCGAGTCGAGCAGGTGGTTCCGGCGTGCTCGGCAGGTGCTTCCGGGGTCATTGGCACGTGGTTCTGGCATATCTGAGAGGTGGTTCCGGCATGCCCGGCAGGTGATTCCGGAGTGTTCGCCAAGTGTTTCCGGCATAGCCGGCAGGTGATTTTGCATGTCCAGCGGTCGTTCCGGCGGGTCGAGCCGGTGGTTCCGGCGTGTCCGGCAGGTGGTTCCGGTCTGTCCGGCAGGTGGTTCTGTGGTGTCCGGCACGAGGTTCAGTCTGAGAGGCTGTGCCGGCATGCCCCTCACGTGATTCTGGCTTGTCCCGGAAGTGGTGCTGGTGTAGCGGGCAGGTGATTTTGGCGTGTCCGGCAGGTGGTTCAGGCGAGTTGAGCAGGTGGTTGCGACGTGCTCGGCAGGTGCTTCCGGCGTCTCCGGCACGTGTTTCTGGCACATCTGACTGGTGGTTCCGGCATGCCCAAAAGTTGATTCCGGTCTGTCCGGTAGGTGGTTCCGGCGTGCACGGCACGTGGTTCTGGTACGTCTCAGAGGTGGTTGCGTATGCCCAACAGGTGATTCCGGACTGTCCGCCACGTGCTTCTGGCACGTCTGAGAGGTGGTTCCAACATGCCCGGCAGGTCATTTCGGAGAGTCGTCCAAGTGGTTCTGGCGTAGCCCGCAGGTGATTTTGGCGTGTCCGGCAGGTGGTTCCGCCGTGCTCGGCAGGTGGTTCAGGCATGGCCGTCACGTGGTTCCAGTCTGTCCAGGACGTGTTTCCAGCTTCTCCGGCAGGTGGTTCTGGTGCTTCTGAGAGGTGGTTCCGCCATGGCTGGCAGGTGATCCCAGTCTGTCCCCCAGGTGGTTCTGGCATAGCCAGCAGTTGATATTGGCCTGTCTGGCAGGTGGTTCCAGCGAGTCGAACAGGTGGCTCCGGCGTTCTTGGCAGGTGGTTCCGGTCTGTCCGGTAGGTGTTTCCGGCGTGTCCGGCACGCGCTTCCGGCATGTCTGAGAGGTGGTTCCGGCATGCGCGCCAGGTGATTCCGTAGTGTCCGCCAGGTGGTTCTGGCATACCCGGCAGGTGATTTTGGCGTGTCCGGCAGGTGTTTCTGGCGAGTCGAGCAGGTGGCTCCGGCATGCTCGGCAGGTGCTTCCGGCGTCTCCGGCACGTGGTTCTGGTGTGTCTGAGAGCTGGTTCCGGCATGTCCGGCAGATGATTCCGGAGTGTCCGCCAAGTGGTTCTGGCATACCCAGCAGGTGATTTTGGCATGTCAGGGAGGTGGTACCGGTGAGTCGAGCAGGTGGTTCCGGCGTGCTCAGCAGGTGGTTCAGGCGGTTCTGGCAGGTGGTATCCGTCTGTTCGGGGTGTGGTTCCAGCATCTCGTGAACACGTTTCTGGCACGTCTGAGATGTGGTTCCAGCCGGCCCGACAGGTTTTTCCGCAGTGTCCGCCAAACGGTTCTGGCGTAGTTGGCAGGTGATTTTGGCATGACTGGCAGGTGGTTCCAGCAAGCCTGGCAGGTGATTCCAAAGTGTTCACCAACTGGTTGTGGCGTAGCCGGCAGGTGATTTTTGCGTAATCGGCAGGTGGTTCTGGCGAGTCGAGCAGGTGGTTCCGGCGTGCTCGGCTGGTGCTTCCGGGGTCATTGGCACGGGGTTCTGGCATGTCTGAGAGGTGGTTCCTGCATGCCCGGCAAGTGATTCCGGAGTGTTCGCCAAGTGGTTCTGGCATAGTCGGCAGGTGATTTTGGCATGTCCGGCAGGTGGTTCAGGCGAGTTGAGCAGGTGGTTCCAACGTGCTTGGCAGGTGCTTCCGGCGTCTCCGGCACGTGTTTCTGGCACATCTGACAGGTGGTTCCGGCATGCCCGAAAGCTGATTCCGGTCTGTCCGGTAGGTGGTTCCAGCCTGCACGGCATGTGGTTCTGGTACGTCTCAGAGGTGGTAGCGCATGCCCAACAGGTGATTCCGGACTGTCCGCCACATGGTTCTGGCACGTCTGAGAGGTGGTTCCGGCATGCCCGGCAGGTCATCCCAGAGACTCCTCCAAGTGGTTCTGGCATAACACGCAGGTGATTTTGGCGTGTCTGGCAGGTTGTGCCATTGTGCTTGGCAGGTGGTTCAGGCTTGGCCGGCAGGTGGTTCCAGACTCTCCAGGACGTGTTTCCAGCTTCTCCGGCAGGTGGTTCTGGTACGGCTGAGAGGTGGTTCCGCCATGGCTGGCAGGTGATTCCGGACCGTCCCCCAGTTGGTTCTGGCATAGACAGCAGTTGATATTGGCCTGTCCGGCAGGTGGTTCCAGCGAGTCGAACATGTGGCTCCGGCGTGCTCGGCAGTTGGTTCCGGTCTGTCCGGTAGGTGATTCCGGCGTGTCCGGCACGTGCTTCCGGCACGTCTGAGAGGTGGTTCCGGCATGCGCGACAGGTGTTTCTGGAGTGTCCGCCAGGTGGTTCTGGCGTACCCGGCTGGTGATTTTGGAGTGTCCGGCAGGTGTTTCTGGCGAGTCGAGCAGGTGGATCCGCCATGCTCGGCAGGTTGTTCAGACGGGTCTGGCAGGTGTTTTCCGTCTGTTCGGGGTGTGGTTCCAGCATCTCATGCACATGGTTCTGGCCCGTCTGAGATGTGGTTCCGGCCGGCCCGACAGGTGTTTCCACAGTGTCCGCCAAGTGGTACTGGTGTAGTTGGCACGTGATTT